>NC_056737.1:317665505-317689980 GCF_019279795.1 Protopterus annectens | reverse complement strand
TGTAGGGCATACAGACAACACTGCAATGTGACACCATTACCCCGCTGTCTGTGTCAGACACCATGTTAAACAGGCATGCGGTCAAACATGGTGTATCACAGGGTTGCATGTTTACTACCATGATTGTGTGAAATGCATGGCTTCTGCTATGACACATGCTTGCTGTTGTGTGCAACACAGGGATGTATGCTAACTACCACTATTAATGTCTGAGCTGCATGCCGTCTGCTGTATCACATGCATGCTGCATGCCTTCTGTGTGTGTCTGTGTGTGTCTGTGTCTCTATTGTAATGTAGAGTCTTTGTTTGCATTCACAGGTGATGTAGGTGCGTTACCCTCCTGTGGTCCATCTGATGTTAGTGTCTCCATAGACCCTAGCAGTGATGAACATATGCTTGAGGTACTGGAAGGGTTGTCAGGGGCTGAATCTGTGCCAATGGTTGAAATCCCACCTATATCCCCCTCTTCCCCGCACACAGTTCTCATGCCATCACATACCCCATCACCAGTGGCCATAGAGGAAGGACAGTCAGCGTGTGTTAGCTTGGAACAGGAATGTGTGGTGGCTATGGAAGGTGTGTCTTCACACCATGGTGTCAGTGAAATGACTGCAGATGTGCCACACAGGCATGTGGCCAGTGCTGCTCGTAGGAGGACCCATGGCTGACATGCACCTGCAGGACAGAGTGCAGCAGCTGGTGTCACCAGATGCATGTTTCAAACTGTAATGGCGGCACAGGCACATACTGAATGCCAGAACAGAGAAGGGCAGAGGCTTCAGAGGGCTGCTATCTGTTCTTTAAATGACAACATTCAGGCATTGGCAAATGCTCAACAGCAGATTGCTGACGTTTTGGACAGGCGATTGGGTGACATGGTTGGAATCCTTGACCATGGCATGGCAATCCGCGAGCATGAGCTGTCTGTGCTGGAACATCTGGTAGGAGTGAGGCATAGGCTACGTGGACATAGGCCAGCTACACCACCTGGTGCAGGTCTACGTGAACTAGCTACCTCACATGCCCGCTCCCATAGTGCCGGTAGCAGCAGCAGTGCAGCTGGTGCTGTGCTGTCCACACCAGGACACAGCAGGCCACGTGGACATGGCCTTGGATGTTCCCAATGGGGACACGGTTCCACTGGACATGTGTCATCGGACAGTAGCCAATCTGTACCTCTGCCTGGTAGTGCCCGTGCAACCCCTGGCAGGCACAGGTCACGTGGCCATGGCCGGATACAGTGAGCTGTACATCCTGGTCTGTAACATCTGGAGCTGTCAATAATACCCCTGTGTAGGCCGGACACATGGCAGAACTGTGTGCACACATACACGCACACACCCAAAACATCTGTAGGGCACCACAACACCCACATGCATAACAACCACACATGTCCAATAAGATCACCAGCCCTAACCCACACACATGATGTCATCCACTGGTGCAGCCTAGGCCCCTGGCAAACATTATCACCCTGTGCATATGATGATGCCTGTGCCACATCCCTGTCATCCACACCATCGGTGCAGGGACATGCTCATATGGTCTGATGCACAGGGTGAACAGAATAGTGATAGAAGTGTATATTACAATTGTTGTGTACTGTTGACACGCAGAAGACATACCATGTAGTACAGGTTCAGAATGCATTGTTTTATGTTTACAGTATGTGTCTTGGTAACAACAGTAACAGCATGTTGGTAATGATGCCCTGCTTCTCTCCTTAAGGTCTAATTGCATGTGCGCTTATGTAACAGTGTTTGCATTTAGAATGCATTGTGTTATGTTCACAGTATGTGTCTTGGTAACAACAGTAACAGCATGTCGGTAATGATGCCCTGCTTCCCTCCTTATGGTCTAATTGCATGTGCCATTTAGTACCAGTGTTTGCAGTTTCCCATGTGTAAATGTGGAGTACTCACAGGCATGTATGGCAATACCAGCATGCTATACGTAGCCTCAACCTCACTGTTAGAAAGGCTAACATTCCACAGATGTCTACACATCTACTGATCCAGGAGCATGTGAGCTGTGTACTAGGCTACAGTGGCTAGAGACGTGACATCCATGCGGATCATCACAGGTACAGTTACATGGTGCGGGGGTTTACTGGCGGTCTAGCTGATGTCAAGGGTAGAGGCCAGTTGATAGCAGGAGGCCTCACTGTGTAGCAGTAATACACTTTCACATTACAGGATGAGAACACACACAGACATACACAGACACACACAGTAACACACCCACACTCACAGGGTCAACGTCACTATAACACACACTTGATAGTGTTGTGGTGAGGACCCCTGCCTATGTGGTAATCACCATTACAGTACTGTGCACCCACATGACGCAACACAGAGAATGAACATGTACAGGTAGGCAGTAATGCCTAAGACCGACAGCATCACCAGGGTGGTAGATTGCATCACCATGAGGGGTTAGGGATCCTATCTGTTCTGTATGGTAGCATACATCCTCACTCCATGCACCAGACAGCCATACATACACACACGCACTGTGGAGTCCACACATGTCATTCACATACAGATAGCTAACATGTGTGTGATACACACACCACCCCTGCCTATGTCTTGCTTTCTACACTGCAGTATGTACAGATCTCTACAACAGTGTACAGGGGTGTGTAACAATTGGGATGTATTCCCCATCATATGTGGCATATATGGTCACACAAGCAAACACACATGGCAGTACTGTGAACCAAACACCTGCTATCTGATGATACGTCTGACAGACATGCAGCAGTATTGCCTGCATTACAATGTGTACCGATGCTACCTTCGGCAATTGTGCTGCTATATGCACACGGGAGGACATAAGTGTTACAGGTGTCAAGTGATTTACAGTCAGTGACACCCTGACCGCTGTGCAGGTTGTATGTCTTCACCTTCAAGTAAGAGAAATATAGCTTACTGTTTGTGCATGTTATGGTAGGACAGCTTGTGATACACTTGTGAGCTGTCATCAGCAAACATCTATCTGCAAAGGTGGACCACCACGTTATGTGCACACATCCATCCATACCTGATGTACATCTTACCATACTGTCAGTATTTCACCATATGCAGATGTCAATGATGGGGCTGCATTACAACTGCATGTTGTAGTAAGACACAGATGAACTGCATACATCAGCTACTGCACATGCATGGTAGCTGAATGCACACCACTACATGTACATGTGTGTAGGTCCTACATTCCTGTCATGTAGCCATGTTTGTATGCATTGCAATTGGTGGATATGTGTGATGACATACATGACACATGGACTGTTGTATAATATGATAGTTGTCATGGGTAACCAGTACAGAGGGAATGTTACCTCAGTCAACATTGCTACCTTATGTACTGTTAGCATTCAACAGCCATGGACCTACCTTCCATGTGCATGCGTGTAATTGCTGTAGCCACTTGTCTGCACGGAGGACAGCAAAAGCTATGCTATGTACATATGTGTTGTGTGTGTGGGTCATGTACATATCCACAGTAGTTACATGTATGTCATATCCAAACATGAGTGTGTTCTCTGGTGTACAGCAACAGTTATCTGTTACAGCTGTATAAGACCCAGGGCCCCTGTTATGTGTACAGCTGACCTGGTTATGAGCATTGGTATCATTGCATTGCATAACACATGATGGAACACTGTCAGTACATGGGTAGTCTGCACAGTTGCTGTAGAGCTACATACAGTCCACTGGTCATGAGTAACATGGTGTTGTACTAATGTATGGATGTGTGTTGCTGGTCCAAGGACATGGTGATGTCTGAGGGCTACATACTACATTTACCACTGTGATCTGCACCTGACACATCTGTGATGGCTTTTGAGAGTGTACTGGTCAGTACATGTGAGTGGCCTTCATGTACATGGGGACAGTAACACCTGGAGCGGTCCGTAATGGTCTTATGGCCCACATGTCTGTATCTGAGGTATATGGTGGTGGTGCTATTGTGCACAACTGTGCCATATGCCAGATGTTCCTCACTGCAGAGATGTCCGTATTCCCCATTGTTGGATCTAGATTGGCAGCTGTGATTACAAACGCTACACATCTAGCACTGTTTAGCATACACATACAATGCAGTTGTCCTGTAGGTGTCAGGGTGTTTACCTGGTCCCAGATTTCTTCGTCTATGTATGGTACTTTATGTGCGAAGTAGCCACTGCTGCCAGGACATCACCACGGGTGGTATTAGTGTGCCAGGTTTAGATTGGTACAGCTAAGGTGATGGACAGCAGCAGACGTTGTGTAGAAGACCGGTGTCAGATATATGTAGTGCAGCGTTCATGCTAACAATGATGACTATCGACACACTGTGCCATTCTGTGTTTAAAAACTGTGTGCATACAAAACAGCCCTTCGCTGCTAAGTGTGTGAGCATGCCCAGTACGCCATTGTGTAGATGGAAAAAACAAAAATACAGTCCCCTGTTAGACAAGCCCTTGCTAAACTCCTGTTTTAAACCACAGGTTCGATCCAGTACGGCCAACACCAATAAAAGACGAACTTCCAAAAAGATCCACTTTTAAAAACCAAAACCTTAACGCCAAGTTTATTGAAGATAAAAGAAGCGTTTTCACTGAAATCACAGCTTCAGCTTCATCAGAGATGACAAAAAACCCGCCAAACCAGGTTTAAATACACACGTCATAACCTGCTCTAATTACAATCATTAAAGAGCCATACTCATTAAAATACAATAAAATTGAAATAAAGATAAAAAGCAGTAAATGTTAGTAATTACAGGTACAATTAAGACCTCTGACCAAACTAGAAATTATTATTGACATGAATATAAATTAATTAAGGGTTCTTAAAAATATTGTTTAACAGTTAGCAGTTTCTTAACTTGTGAGTCAATGCAACCCTTCACAGACCATCAGTTTTACACATAAGGGACTATAAAAGCACCACATAAAATATTAAATGTACATAAAAATACTAAAGGCTTAAAATCAAATATTATCAAGTATTAATTAATAGAATTACTTAACTTTGATGCCATTCAATCAAACTGTACTTCTTTAAACGTTGGAAATAATAAAATAACATAACCTTACAAGATTGTTACAGTTTTCAAAATGGGTTAATTACCCTTATAAATTCTTTTACAAGTCTTTAACACTAATGGCATACCTATATTGAATTTTCCTAGTACAACCGCTCAAAGACATGGAAAAAATGGTAAAGGCCTGATTATAATGGCCAACTTCAGCCATATTATGATTGTTACAAGCATTGTCATAGAACCCTATAAATTCGACTACCTTAATTTTATTTTATTAATATTATTCCAAAGCTAAGGGTCAATAAACGGTTCTAAGAACCATGTTTTATACAGTTTTAAGGAAAGTATAATGGGATGTAAATGTTCCTTACTTGTAAATTAACGTTTATAACTTTTTAGTCTCAATATACAGGCTATATTACAATGTTCGTTTAGGCCAGGGTATGAAAAAGCATCAAGTCTCAGCTGCCATTCTAATTCTTTGTTCTCACGAATAAGTGATGTTGGACCACCTCTACCAGTGTCTAATATTTGATCAATAGCAATGAATTCAAAACTATGTCCAGAATTTTTTATAATATGTTTCGCTAGGGCATTGTCATTATTTTTCTTCCTTATGGCATAGCCATGTTCGTAAACTCTGTCCCTCAGTCTTCTGTCTGATTTTCCTATGTAGAACGAAGAAATACTGCCAGGAACCACCACGATAAATAAAAATTGAGTTTTATTTTTAAAACAAACAAGCGCTTTCACGCATACATATGCGCTTCATCAGGTTATAATTTATACATAATGAATGCCCTTTATATAGTAAAACCATCCATCAGTTAAGAAAACAATTATCAATTTGTCAATTAATTAAAACACAATTGCTGAGATGGGAACACCCATCATTCATATTACTTCAGTCAGCAAGTTAAATGCTAGGTTACAAATGCGCTGAAAGCGTTTGACATAACTTAAAACAATTCTATATATACAGTGGCAATGTACCATAACTTATAAAACAATAGTATTTGATTCAACAACAATCTATAAGCTTCTAATGTAGCGCATCAAATTTATATTGTACAAAACTGCATGAATTAAATAATATGCGTTGTATTATTTTAAATAACCCAAACCAAATTATTGTCGGGGATGAACCAAAAGCAGCTATTAGTCATTCCAATTCCTAGTTGCGTGATTAATTAATTCCATGAAGAGCAAGCAACCTTGTGAACACCAATATGTAACAGCCATAGCGTATAAAAAGTGGCATTACTTATGTCTCAGTCACCTCTTGGTATAACGCATGCTATAGAAAGTTGTCAGTAAGCTAAATGCGTTTCCAAAGTCAAAGTTGTATGACAACCTATGTATTCTCTAACCAATATTCATATCAAGAAATACTATCTTGACATAATAAAAGCAATAAAAGATAAACATTTCATAAACTCAAAAGATATAAGAGTATATATAAAATGCTATATTATATATATTAAGTGTAATAACATAATATAGCCAAGCCATAGGATAGCACTCTTGATGTATATATAACATAATTCCTGCATTAGATCTTACACTATGCAAGGATGAAAAAAGCGCTCTTGCGACTAATAGAACATGGATAATATTCTACTGTTATTCTTAGGCGTATGTGGGTTAATGAAGATATAGTATAAAACATATGAATGGAAAGAGACCACTCTTACAGCAAGGAATTGCATATCCAAACCAAGCATAGGGAACAGAAAAAACTATTTTCAGGATACCAGGTTAACAATCCAAGTATACATTATACAGAATGTTATAATATTCAGAAACACGATCACAACGGATCTCAATGATTCTGAATAGATGCCAACATATAATGTTTCTCCATGTGTTCAGCCACAGTCAATAAAGACTCATGTCCACAAGGAAAGGCTAATCAAAAGGCATGCTCACTATTTTATGAGCGAAGCCTTTGTATAAGGATCTCAATATTTAGCGCAATCAAACATTAACATAGCCATACGACATCCCATTAACCATATAAATAATCAAAATCATAATGAGAATGAAATGCATATATAGATCAAGCAATATACAAATATTATGAATAAAAATAAAAATAAAAAATATGAATAAAACGCCACTTAATGTGGCAAAAATATTCACTTTCCAACAAAACATACAAAAAGCTGAAGACTCAGCTTCCAGACATAATTTCAAATACGCATTGTACAGGATGTTATAATAGCCAACAACATCAATAAATATTAGTGGTCACTAACGGATCTAAATAAATATCTGTAAGAGGTATTTTATCAGTATTCAGCCACAGCTAATGGATATCATAACAACAAACGAAACTTGTCAATATATATAGTCGCTGGCTATAAACAAGCCACGGCATCAATGCATTAGCGTTTAAACAACAGTCAAACGCTAAAAACCACATAATGACCCTTAGGCTATATATGCTCAAAAGATATATCCAATAGGGGCACTATTCTAATCCTAAAACAAGAATGCTGTATTAGCACCAATATCTCTTATATGAAATTAATATTAAATTAATATTATCCTATCAGGTATAAATGTATATTTAAGAAAAATCTTCATTCTAAAACTTACATACTTAAGGTATGACTATAAAACAAAACATATTATAAATATAATATAAATTCTATTATGTAAGCACTAAAGTCCTATTACATCCTAAGTAGACCCCAATAAAACAGGGCGTATATTAATGGCAGTATTAAGTCCTGGTGGTATATGCGCCTTTAGCCTTAATATCCATTTAAGTTCGAACATTTCAATGGTGCCAAAATGGTCACCCTCTCTCCTGTTCTGGTTAATGACTTGTAACACCTGAAAACTGAATCTATGCCCAGGTCTTTCATTACAATGTGTAGCTAGGGCACTAGTAGAATTGCCCTTTCTAATATCGTAGACATGATTGTAGACCCGGTCTCTGAGTCTTCTTGAAGTCATGCCTACGTAGTAGCTGTCACATTGATCACATTTCGCAAAATAAATGACATTTTGGGTATTACAGGTGGCATAAAAAGTGGCTCTATAATTTAGATTAATGCCTGGAATCCTAAGATCCTGTTCCCTGCTTATAAATGCGCACATAGAGCACCTGCCACATGCATATGTGCCTGTTCTTATCTGAGTTCGAATATCAGTGTGCTTGACCTCATATTTATCCTTACATAATAGCCTCTTAAAGTTCATACAGTTATTAAATCTGAAACTGGGTTTACTCCCTAATAGTTTCAAAAGATATGGCTCAGATAGCAAAATTTTCCAATTCCCCTTTACAATTTTAATTAATTGCTCAACGTCGCTGGTATACTTAATATCATATTTTATGCTACCATCTCTTTCAGAACCATATTTTGCTCTCCCTCTTTTATTCCATGGAATAACATTATTTAGAACAGAATCTGTCACTTCATTGATCAGATTCACAGGATATCCTCTATCCATGAAAAGATTCTTCTGTTGCTCAATCAAACACAGAGCATCTTGTCTATCTGTGCATACTTTTAGGATCCTACTGATCTGCCCTTTTATAATGTTACGAAAAGTGTACCGTGGGTGCATGCTATCATAGTGGAGAATACTATTCCGCCAACAAGGCTTCCGGTATAAGGTAGTGACTAGGCAATTGTTATCATTCTTAATTATGGAAATATCTAAAAAATCAGCCTTAATTAAGGAGTATTCATAAGTAAATGTGAGAAAAGATGTTGTACCATTCATATAGTTGACAAACTCTTCAAGCTCATCTGCACATCCATTCCATAGTATAATGACGTCATCTACAAAACGTCTGTAGATGACCACATTATCAAATCTAGGGTCACCAAAAATATTCTCCTTCTCCCACCTATGGACAACCAAATTGGCATATGCGTTAGCACAGGGAGTGCCCATGGCTACTCCCCATGTTTGCGCATATGTCATGTCATTGAACAAAAAAACATTGTTGTTTAGAACCAGGTCTAAAAGACAGCAAATGTTCATAATTTCATTGCTGTCTATGGTTCTTTGTTCAACCAAATGGAGCCTGATAGCATCAAGCCCATATTCGTTGGGGATGCTGGTGAAAAGACTCTTTATGTCCAATGTGACAAGCAAGGTATTCACATTTAGTTTATCAATTACCAAGTCTTGTTTCAGGTCTTCTAGTAGATCATAAGAATTTTTTAGAATAGTTGGTATTTCTTTAGTCATTGGACCAAGCTTAGATTGTATGTAAAGGGAAGCATTCTCGGTGACCCAGTGGTCACCCGATACTATAGGTCGTAATGGGGGAGGGTATTCACCTTTATGCAACTTTGGCAAGCCTTTTATGACCGGTATGAGGGGTGAGTCTACCTTCAAAAAATCATATAATGGCTTATCTATTGATCTTGTCATAAGCATATCATACAGCGTGTCATACACATAATTAATTATGGATGTAACCTTAGGTTTGTCAATAATTTTATAAGCTTTATCCTCATTAAGCATTGCATTCATTAGTTGGTCATAAAAGCATTTATCTAGGGCGACAACACCCCCTCCCTTATCCGCTGGTTTAAATACTATATTCATATCATTGACCAGTGCGTCTAGAGAATGTCTCTGTGCATAATTCAAATTTACAAAGATATTACTATGCTTGTCATGTTCATAGTAACTATAAAAGTCATGCTCACATGTGCGCATAAAGCACTCTATAGTTGGTGTTAATGGAGGTATGAACGAACTTCTTCTTTTATAAGCTATTACATTACAGGCTGAAATATGACTATCAGATAAATCATCTTTAAAAAACACTTTAAGAGATAACTTTCTTGCAAACAAGCGTAAGCTTATAAGAGTATCAGACAACACACTATGACAAGAGGGTATAAAAGATAACCCTCTATTGAGCAATAATTGTTCTTCTGATGAAAAAGACCTAGTCGCCAGGTTAAAGAACAAGGAATTCAATTCTTCATTCTCCTTCTCCGCTCCGGTGTGTCTCCCGAAAGTTTTCTTTTTCTTTTTCCTCTTCCCCCGCTCCCAGAGCGTGTGCGTGTGGCATCCTTGTAGGGGAGTGGGAAGTTTAAAGGCAGAGGTGCGACAAGAGTATTGTTCTTGCCAAAAGTTTTAGATTTAGCACCTGAGCTTTCAGATGTGTAGAAGACCGGTGTCAGATATATGTAGTGCAGCGTTCATGCTAACAATGATGACTATCGACACACTGTGCCATTCTGTGTTTAAAAACTGTGTGCATACAAAACAGCCCTTCGCTGCTAAGTGTGTGAGCATGCCCAGTACGCCATTGTGTAGATGGAAAAAACAAAAATACAGTCCCCTGTTAGACAAGCCCTTGCTAAACTCCTGTTTTAAACCACAGGTTCGATCCAGTACGGCCAACACCAATAAAAGACGAACTTCCAAAAAGATCCACTTTTAAAAACCAAAACCTTAACGCCAAGTTTATTGAAGATAAAAGAAGCGTTTTCACTGAAATCACAGCTTCAGCTTCATCAGAGATGACAAAAAACCCGCCAAACCAGGTTTAAATACACACGTCATAACCTGCTCTAATTACAATCATTAAAGAGCCATACTCATTAAAATACAATAAAAATTGAAATAAAGATAAAAAGCAGTAAATGTTAGTAATTACAGGTACAATTAAGACCTCTGACCAAACTAGAAGTTATTATTGGTATGAATATAAATTAATTGAGGGTTCTTAAAAATATTGTTTAACAGTTTGCAGTATCTTAACTTGTGAGTCGATGCAACCCTCCACAGACCATCGGTTTTACATATAAGGCACAATAAAAGCACCACATAAAATATTAAATGTACAAAAAAATACTAAAGGCTTAAAATCAAATATTATCAAATATTAGTTAATATAATTAATTAACTTTGATGCCATCCAATCAAACTGTACTTCTTTAAACGTTACAAATAATAAAGTAAAATAAAATAAAATGACCTTACAAGATTGTTACAGTTTTCAAAATGTGTTAATTACCCTTATAAATTCTTTTACAAGTGTTTAATACTAATACATACCTATATTAAATTTTCCTAGTACAACCTCTCAAAGACATAGGAAAAAATGGTAAAGGCCTGATTATAATGGCCAACTACAGCCATGTTATGATTGTTACAAGCATTGTCATAGAACCCTATAAATTCGACTACCTTAATTTTATTTTATTAATATTATTCCAAAGCTAAGGGTCAATAAACGGTTCTAAGAACCATGTTTTATACAGTTTTAAGGAAAGTATAATGGGATGTAAATGTTCCTTACTTGTAAATTAACGTTTATAACTTTTTAGTCTCAATATACAGGCTATATTACAATGTTCGTTTAGGCCAGGGTATGAAAAAGCATCAAGTCTCAGCTGCCATTCTAATTCTTTGTTCTCACGAATAAGTGATGTTGGACCACCTCTACCAGTGTCTAATATTTGATCAATAGCAATGAATTCAAAACTATGTCCAGAATTTTTTATAATATGTTTCGCTAGGGCATTGTCATTATTTTTCTTCCTTATGGCATAGCCATGTTCGTAAACTCTGTCCCTCAGTCTTCTGTCTGATTTTCCTATGTAAAATGCTGGACAGCAGCTACACATAGCCAGATAAATAATGGATCTTGACTCACAGTTTAATTTGTGGTTAATTCTAAATTGCCTCTCTCGAATACAAAAAACACTAGTTGTTTTCACGAGATGGCAATAATTACAATGTCCACACTGAAAAGAGCCTTTCATCTTAGTAGTAGTAGGGGGTGCACAAAACCTCTGTAATAGAACTTTCAAATTGTTTCCTCTTCTATAAGTCACCCTTGGTTTGTTTCCTAACCTTTCAAGTAATTGGTGGTTATTGGTAATAAAATACCAATTCTTATATAAAATGAACTGAATGGTCCTTGAGTCGGTACTGAAAGTAGTAATGAAACTACATTCATATTTATTGCATATGATATTCCGTTGCTCTGTTATATTAGTAACAGTACTATGTATTGTATTGTTCATCCCTGTACCCAAATCTGACATTGTTATGCCAAGTAATAAAGACCCTTGTTTTTCGGGTAAAAGTGGAGGGTAAAGGCCCAAAGCCCTTTTGCAGTTGACCTCCTGGAATATTTCCTCAAATAATTGTAATGGATAATCCCTATTAATGAACATATTTTTTAAGGACCCACATTCTTTTTGATATAGTAACTCAGTACTACATATCCTAGACGCTCGGATCAACTGACCTTTAATTATAGCTTTCTTTTGTCTGTAAGGATGACAACTTTTAAAATGTAGTAGTGAGTTGCAGTAGGTAGGTTTTCTATAAATACTTGAAACAAGTAAGGAACATTTACATCCCATTATACTTTCCTTAAAACTGTATAAAACATGGTTCTTAGAACCGTTTATTGACCCTTAGCTTTGGAATAATATTAATAAAATAAAATTAAGGTAGTCGAATTTATAGGGTTCTATGACAATGCTTGTAACAATCATAACATGGCTGTAGTTGGCCATTATAATCAGGCCTTTACCATTTTTTCCTATGTCTTTGAGAGGTTGTACTAGGAAAATTTAATATAGGTATGTATTAGTATTAAACACTTGTGAAATAATTTATAAGGGTAATTAACACATTTTGAAAACTGTAACAATCTTGTAAGGTCATTTTATTTTATTTTACTTTATTATTTGTAACGTTTAAAGAAGTACAGTTTGATTGGATGGCATCAAAGTTAATTAATTATATTAACTAATATTTGATAATATTTGATTTTAAGCCTTTAGTATTTTTTTGTACATTTAATATTTTATGTGGTGCTTTTATTGTCCCTTATATGTAAAACCGATGGTCTGTGGAGGGTTGCATCGACTCACAAGTTAAGATACTGCAAACTGTTAAACAATATTTTTAAGAACCCTCAATTAATTTATATTCATACCAATAATAACTTCTAGTTTGGTCAGAGGTCTTAATTGTACCTGTAATTACTAACATTTACTGCTTTTTATCTTTATTTCAATTTTTATTGTATTTTAATGAGTATGGCTCTTTAATGATTGTAATTAGAGCAGGTTATGACGTGTGTATTTAAACCTGGTTTGGCGGGTTTTTTGTCATCTCTGATGAAGCTGAAGCTGTGATTTCAGTGAAAACGCTTCTTTTATCTTCAATAAACTTGGCGTTAAGGTTTTGGTTTTTAAAAGTGGATCTTTTTGGAAGTTCGTCTTTTATTGGTGTTGGCCGTACTGGATCGAACCTGTGGTTTAAAACAGGAGTTTAGCAAGGGCTTGTCTAACAGGGGACTGTATTTTTGTTTTTTTCAACTGTTTGTCTGGTCGTTTTCTAATACAATTGTGTAGATGGACACATAGTACATTCATGCTAACAGTGATGACTATCGACACACTGTGCCCTTCCACGTTTAGAATCTGTGTGCATACAAGACAGCCCTTCGCTACTAAGTGTGTGAGCATGCCCAGTACGCCGTTGTGTAGATGGACACATAGTACATTCCAAATGGATGTGTGCTACTGTGCGAGCATGCCTAGTGGCACCTTGTGTCGGTTATGTGCCTCTGTGTATGGGCATGACCATTGTACTCCTGTATAGCGATAGTGGTTATCCAGGCAACAGATGTCCATACCCCACGTCAGGATGGATTCCTACATTGAACACACTGGTTGACTGTCTTGAAAGGTGTACTGTCTGTGGCGCGTCTCGTATCTATGTAGTGTTGTAATAGTGCTCCATAGATAGGCAGTTGTCCTGCTCACACCACTGCCGTGTGTTTGTCTCCATCTGCCTTGGGACAGTAATATGCTTTTAGACTGCTCACACTCCATACAATCCCTAACGGCGTTTGTTCCATTGTTGATGATGTCATCCACCTAGAAGTATGCCTCTGGGAGTGCTCTTTTTCAGTAATCTCGGTAGCACATTCTGTAACTGTGTAATGCTGTAGTGTGGTAAGATAGTTAGGTCTATGTTCTAATCCCAGCCCTGTCACGTGTGCATTTTTCCAGCTGCCCTGGACAGAGTAATGCTTTTAGACTGCTCACTCTCCATACATTCTCTATCGCTGTCTTTGCCTTTGTTGATGATGTCACCCACCTAGAAGTATGCCTCTGGGAGAGCTGTGTTCCAATAATCTTGGTAGCGTGTTCTGTAACTGCATAATGCTGTAGTGTGATAAGGTAGTTAGGTCTATGTTCTAATCCCAGCCCTGCCAAGTGTGTGTTTCCAGCTACCTGCGGACAGAATAATGCTTTTAGACTGCTCACTCTCCATACATTCCCTATCGGCGTCTTTGCCTTTGCTGATGATGTCACCCACCTAGAAGTATGCCTCTGGGAGTGCTGTGTTCCAATAATCTCGGTAGTGTGTTCTGTAACTGCGTAATGCTGTAGTGTGATAAGATAGCTAGGTCTATGTTCTAATCCCAGCCCTGCCAAGTGTGTGCGTGTTTCCAGCTTCCAGGAGACAGAATAATGCTTTTAGACTGCTCACTCTCCATACATTTCCTATCAGCTTCTTTGCCTTTGCTGATGATGTCACCCACCTAGAAGTATGCCTCTGGGAATGCTGTATTCCAGTAATCTTGGTAGCACGTTCTGTAACTGCGTAGTGCTGTAGTGTGATAAAATAGACAGGTAGGTGTTCAGTTCCAAGTCTTGACAGGTGTGTGTGTTTGGCTGACATATTCTTTGTTTTGGTATCTGTGAGTGGCTAGCTCCAGGATGTGTTGAGTGTGTTTTGTTGCATTCCTATATAGTGTCCACAAATGTCATACTCGCCCAAGAGACTGGGTTGTCAACACATACATATACATTCGCCAATAGGTCTGGTGGGTAAATGTCAGCAGCCCTACTCTTACCCTTACTACTGTCTGACCCATGTGGCGCAATGTAACACACTTGCCTTGATAGTAACACCACTACATAATGCAGGTGGCACATGTGGTTTCTCTTTCATTCTTGTCTAATGCTTTGGTGTCATGTGGTCCACTTTTGTGATGTAAATTCAATATCTACGTCTCTGTGTGTATATGTATATATGTGTGTGTGTATATAGATATAGATAGATATAGATATAGATAGATATGTGTGTGGACATTAGCACTAATGAATGTCTGCACTGGATGATCTGTACGTGATCACCTTGTATGCATGTATATCTGCCATGGCTTAGTGGTAAAGCACACCATCTGTGGTGTGCAGAGTCCTGGGTTCTAGTCGTGTTGAGGCTGATTATTTTGTTTTTGGGAAGAACAAAGGACATCGAATACAGTGATAGTAAGGCACCTTTAACCAGTTGTGTGTGGATCTGAGCGACAGTAAGCAGTGGTTATTAATTTTGAGGATCAGTATGGGTCATATAACTATGCATTAGAAGACAATACTATGCAAATGAGGTTGACAATAGTGACTCCCGTTTATCCCCAGGGTGTGATGCAGATCCCAAGAGTGTATGTGTATAGACAGCCGGGTGCAGGACTGGAATATAGGTGAAGGCATGGGATGGGTTTTAGGCATACTGTACGTACATTGGAGCACTGTGCCTCGGGATTGCTCCTGCCTTAGCATGCCTAAGCTAGGGGTGTGTCTATACCTGCCTGGTGAAATTGGGAGGGACAACAGCAGTAGTGGAGTAGTCAAGGTGAACAAGCTGCACAGACAGGTGATAATTAGCACAATCAGTAGATTACATGGCCGGGCCGCACAAGAACACTACGGTAAAGTGACCAAGCACCATACACACAGGTTTCTCCCACACTCTACACCACCGGTGTATACATGCGGGGACATTTCTAAACACAATCCAACCAAATGAGAAGGGCTGCAGCAGGCAACATAGACCAACATGTGTAAGAGGCTGAGGGTGGTGAGGATGTGAATGCTGCCGAACAACCCTTAGTGAGGTGACAGAAGACTTCACAGACCCAGGGTAACCTACCAGGGGCTACATGGGCTGGAGATGATGGGGCGCTATGGGGTGTACAGAGACCTCCTACAGCAGCATGTTGAGCTGTGCCGGCCACACCTGACACATCGAACAGGCTGAGGGAAACCCATCCCAGTGGATACCAAGGTATGTGTTGGCCTAGGTATACTAGCCACAGGTACCTCCCAATGCACAACTGGGGATATTATGGGGATCTCACAGGCATCTGCATCCAGAGTATTGCACCAGTTCACAGATGCCATGTCACCACATGCCAGTGAACATGTACATGTCCTCAACACACGTAATTTGTTGACCAGCAGTATGCGTCTCTCCCACCAAATGGCAGACTACCCTGGGGTACTGGGTGCTATAGCCTGCACGCACGTATGAATCAAAGCACCACCCGGTGAGCAGGGTAGGGCCTACATCAATTGCAGGGGCATACCCTCCAACAGCTATGCCGTATGCGATGGCCAGGGCATTAAACTGTATGTGTGTGCTGTCTGCCCTGGAAGCTATGACGATTCCGATATATGGCATCTGATGCAGCTGTACCACACCTTTGTCAATATGGACATCCCCTACAGTCACATACTGGGGAATGCTGGGTAACCACTGGAGTCATGGCTGATGACACCCATCAGCAATGCACACACACCTGAAGAACTACACCATACTGAGGCACACGCACAGGCAAGACATATAATTGAGCATGTGTTTGGGATGCTGAGGTCACGGTTCTGGTGTCTGGACACATCCGGTGGTGCCTTGCAGTATTTACCAGCTACATGCACCCAAATTGTTATGGTATGTGCTATGCTACACAATCCGATCTTGCGGTAACAGTTGCAGCAGGAACAGCATGGGGCAGGGCCACACAGCCCCCCACCACTGCCAAGGTCTGTACAGGCATAGTGTGACTTGGAGGAGGAACTACCTGAGCTGGACCCAGTTGGCAAAAGGGGGCATGCACAGTATGACCTGCCCTTGGCAAAGAGGCAACACATGGCATATGCACTGACACAGTAGGTACCCAGGGAATGTCACACTCTCTGACTCACACAGACAGTACAAGGGATGCCAAACATGACACTACCTGTGCTCAGACATGTATAGGAAGGGCACTGTGTGCATCCAACATAGGTAGCCCTCCAGCACTATCCTCAGGTCTGGAACACCCCCAAGGTATGTCAATCAACCTACCAATTGGCAGTTGTATTAGAATGTGTAATTACCTGTAGTTATGGTATGGATGTGAGCATGCAAGGGAATTTGGTGGCCGACTGTTAGGGCAGCAGACAGTACACGTCCATAGTGGCACCATGACATCTGTAGCACATACCGGGGTCACAGTAGTAGCCAGTAGTACACAGGGTGTCCTAACCCACTGCAGGTTATGGGCTGAACATCATGTCTGTCCATATAGCCCACACAAGTCTCATACAGCTGGACAGGTGTAGACCAATACAGGGAAATGCTATACAATCGCCTCTGGATATGCCCAATGGATGACCCCAACCCCCACAGACACACACACAGACTACAGCAGGCCAGGCAGTTGGATGCAGGTTGTGAAGGCTAGGACGTCTGAAACCACTATGCTGGTAATTCAAGCTAGGATTTGACGTACACCATATGCCTCCAACCAGCAATTTAGGTAGGTCCACACACTGAAATGGAGTGCCTGGCATACCAGTACAGTAGTAGCAAATGTGTACAACTGTCAGCTGTGCCTCCCTTCCAACATACACATGTGAGAGTCATGTGCACCACCCCCGGTGCTGTGTAGGACTGTGGATGCAGTTGGATGTCCCCACTCGCTGTGCAGCAATGTAGCAACAGTCAATGCCACATGACCATTAGCTACCCTGCAGAAACAGCATGCCACCTGTCAGTGTACAACGCAGAGGTCGGCACCACAGTACTGAATATATGGACATGTGACACATGCGATCCAGTTGACCATACTGGGCATGCTCAAACACATGACGGTATGATGGTACTGTCATTCGACAACATGCGTAACAGTCATACTGGGCATGCTCACACACTAAAACACAGAATGGCCAGGTCTGCAAACACCAGTGGTCCGGACATATCTGCCAGTACATTGCTATACTGTTGGATGACTGTGCTCTATGGTATGTGTGTGGTACTGTCTATTGTCTGTATATATGCCATGGTGTATTGGTAATTCACATGAGCTGTGTGTGCAGGGTATTGCTACCAACACGTGCAAAGGATGGTTCTTTGTTTTTGGCCAGAACGATGCCTTTGGATACGGCATGGGTAAGGCACATTCCAGCAGGTGTGAGCAGTTGTGCGTGTTTGCACATTGTTAAGCACTGCTGACCTCTGGTTACAGCTCCTTATACTTGTTTAGACTCCACACGTCTTTAACATTGCAATGCTTGCATACTGGTAGACAAACACGCATACACCCGCTCGCTCACTCAATTGCACATACACCGACATTGGTGCTTCCATTTGTCACTCACGCTGGGTGGACGCAATCCCTTGTGATGCCTATTACATTGGACTACATGATCACAGTATCAGGTATGGCTAACCATTAGGCAACGGCAGGCATTCGACTGTACGGACTCGGCGGCCTGTCCAGTGACAAAATCATATTATATGCGTCTTCCTCATACAATCTGCTCCCATCTGGCTGATACATGGGAACTGATACTCTGCAATGCTGACATGTAAATGTGTTTTGGGAAACGCATCTCTCAGCCGGGTCATGCTACCGCATACCTATTGTAGGTTTTCCACCTTTTAGATTGGCCACACTCTAGGCGTAACACCTTTCCCACATTGCATGGGACAGTCCCTCATTAGGCATATGTGTCATGCGACAATACTCTAGCCATAACTAATGTCCCGATTAGAGGACAATATTATATTCTACGTGTCTGTAATAGTTGCAGGTAACAGTTATTGTATAAATGACACGTCGATATGTTATGTGAAGTAGCATAAGCAACTTGACTGCTGCTAGGCTAAGCTTTGATTTGTGCGACTATGTACATGTCTGTACTATGCATGGCTGTAGGTATGTTCTGACCTGGTATGTCTGACATTTCTACAGAGCAGGTCCCACTTTGGCCATTTGGAAAGGTGGCAGCCCTATAGGACCTATATCTAGAGCTGTCACATTTGGCAAGGCAACACATACCCACAGCCAGTAGTAAACTGACTACTTCACGGGTTTGCATACGTTAAGGTTATTCTTGTAGCATTATAATTGCTAATACTGTTTCCTAGAACATGTACCTGTTTCACATACAACAAAATCATTTTATGACACCACTAAACACAATATATGAACTCATTTCCCGAAATCGCAGGCCATGTGCCGTAACATTCATTTTGCAGAACACAACTGGCCAGAGTGGAGTGTCCCTCACAAAGGCGGACAGGTGGTATTCCAAAACTATTATGCTATCATCTACCTTATGTGGTCGGCGGAATATGTGCTTTCCATCACTAGCAGACCTCACAAGCGAATGGGGGAGAATGAACACTGTATCAGGGACACTGCATAACACCCTGAGGGACACATTTAGATGATTGGTTCTATTAACTTGACACATTGACAGTCACAGGGCATATGTATTCATTCACATTTGTCGAGGTACATGCTGTTTATGACTCATACATGTTGTCATTAGTCATTACATGTATTCCGCCACTTGTCCACCTGATATTACTAGTTCTGGACATGTTTAGTTAGGACTGTGTTACATTCTGATTCGTAATCATGGATGTCCATGATAATCGGGTACAAGGCACTGATATAGTCCCTATGTGTTCCCCCAGTGGTTTACGGACTATCCAGTAGATGTGCTCTTCAGGTTTGGGAGGTATAGGGGTCTGCTATGACCACATAAGAATATTAATTACTTCCATGGGGCATGTCTAATACATCTCTGCCAACCAACACCTGCACACTTAGGCCCATTATTGCATATCTATGATTCCCTTACCTGACACCCCTCTACAGCACCCATGACTCATACTTACTGTGAGCGCAGCTGGGGTATGAACACACCCCTACACACTGCACACTCTCCCCATCACGGGACATGTCATACATCCTGTCAAACCATGTGTTATCAGACTTGCACAACCTACTGATCCGTGTACAACTACATCATGGTCGCTTCAGCCATTACTGGTTCGCCTACAAGGCAAATTTTTGGTGTCCCGCAAGGGACACCGTGATCCATGTTTAAAGTGTAGACCTTTCAGATCTCTCCCACTGGTACATTCCTACCAGTGGTTTTGGAAGCAGCGGTGTATTTACCTTTATTGTGTGTCTGTATGTCTGCCCAGCCTAGCAGGGCAGTGTGGGAGGTAAACGTTTGTTTATTGGACCTCCCAGTAACATATGCCCGGTCTGAACATATGTTACCCGTAATTGCTGTAACGTAACCTAGTTATGTACATGTGTATACCTACAGTAACATATATGTATATATAATATTATATTTATATTTCTGTGTGTGTGTGTGTGTGTGTGTGTGTGTGTGTGTGTGTGTATATATATATATATATATATATATATATATATATATATATGTATATAGATATGTATATATATATATATATATATATATATATATATATATATATATATATATATATATATATATATATATATATATATATATATATGTTGTCAGTCATTACGTGTAGTCCGCCAGCTGTTGACCTACTATCACTAGATCTGGAAGGGTTTAGTTAGGACTGTTATATTCTGATTCGTAATCACGGACGTCCATAATAATTGGGTACAGGGCACTGATATAGTCCCTATGTGTTCCCCTAATGGCTTACGGACTATCTAGTAGATATGCTCTTCATGTTTGGGAGCTATGAGCGTCAGCTGTGCCCACATAGGAATATTAATTACTTCCACTGGGCGTGCCTACTACATCTCTGCCAACCAATGCCTGCACACTTAGGCCCATTATTGCATACCCATTATTCCCCTACCTGACACCCATCTACAGCACCCATAACTCATACTTACTGTGAGCACAGCTGGGGTATGAACGCACCCCTACACACTGCACACTCTCCCCATCTCGGGACACATGTCGTAAGTTTTCTCAACCCATGTGTTATTACACTTGCACAGCCTACTGTTCCATGTACAGCTACATCCTGGTTACATCGATTATTATGGGTTCACATGTAAAGTGAATTTTTGGTGTCCCGCAAGGGACCCCATTATACATGTATAAAGTATAGACCTTGCAGATCTCTCCCACTGGTACGTTCCTACTGGTGGTTTGGGAAGCAGCAGTGTATTTACCTTTATTGCGTGTCTGTATGCATGCCCAGCCTAGCTGGGCAGTGTGAAGGGTGAAGTTTAGTTTATTGTACCCCCCAATAACATATGCTCGGTCTGAACATATGTTACCCGTAATTGCTGTACAGTAAACTAGTTATGTACATGTGTATATCTACAATGACATATATATTTATTTTGTGTGTATATGTGTATATATCAATATATGTTGTATATATATATATATATATATATATATATATATATATATATATATATATATATATATATATATATATATATATATATATATGTAAATATATATGTAAATGTGTGTGTGTATGTATGTATGTATATATATATATATATATATATATATATATATATATATATATATATATATATATATATATATTTAATATATGTGTGTGTGTAATGTATGTATGTATATATATATATATATATATATATATATATATATATATATATATATACATATATATATATATATGTATATATATATATATATATATATATATATATATATATATATATATTATTGTGTGTGTGTATGTATGTATATATATATATATATATATATATATAGATATATCTATAGATACACATCTGTGTGTCCGTTGACCAATACATTTCCCGGACAAACACACTTACACATGCGTATTGGGTTTTATCTCTGCTTCAACAGCATAGTATTGCCTTAGTCATTATGACACCGACACTTCACTCTGGTTAACTTGTAATCAGTATGTTGCACGTTATACAGTGGACAGATGTCACACTTTGTTCATGTATGGAGTACCGCTGATAAGTGTGATACAGTGTACCTCGTCTGCACAGCCTAGTATTCCTGCTACTGTATTTATTTCTGTGCACATTTATATTATTTATGTGTTACAGAGAATGTACGTCAACATATTGATGTCTGCATGTTGTTGTGTCTTTCGGCTTTTCCCGGTTAGGGGTCGCCACAGCGGAACTCCGGTCCGCTAATAATTGGCTGATAGGCATTTACGTGCCTAGTTGCCAGCCCTGACGCACAACCTTCAACGACGGTACGCCCATTCACACATGTCTCCACACAGAAGACGCTCTAGCTGAGAATCGCACCTACATACTAGCTGACCTACACGGTCCGCTCCATTGGAACCGGCACAACCAACCCTGTTACTCCTGTTTCCATAATCGCATAGCCATAGTCTCTCCAACCCACCCGTGTTGAGTTTCCACACGTAACAGCCATTATCCACCTGATATCGCAGCCATGACACACCTTCACACATTGCCCTCTCCAGAGCGGTAGGGGCCCTGCACACATTTTGTACCGCCTCGTGTATTATTTGCACATACGTGCCTTTCCAGGTGGATTACAAACATTTGCGGGTTACAAGTGTAGGTGGTCACAACATGAACTACATTCCGTCTGTGTGTAATGTTGACGTAGCAGTTCAACGATATTATGGCCACTGGTATTACCCTGCCACTGGTGTGAATAGCGGTGCTCTACTCATGCTTGTGCAGCTTTATATGACATACGCTGCAAGCACTATATAATACCTTAGTTGCTCTAGATTCTCTTCACAACCCTTGTTTATGCTTTCTTCTTTCGGCATTCATTCTATATATATATATATATATATATATATATATATTTTTTTTTTTTTTATTTTGTTTCACCAACATTTCTTGTATTTTGTCTTGTGGATATTATATTTATACACACATCTATATATCTATATATACATATATAAGTTACATCTGTATAAAACAACATACATTTGCTATGCTGGGGAGCTGCTTGGCACACCGGCAGCCAGGTGCACTTGCATATCCCTTATTAATGAAGTTACATATGTTTACTGCCACTTCATTGTAGCTTAGGTGTGCCTTTTATTCATTATGACAGTTCCACTTTGATTGATGGGGGAATCGATTAACGGCCCCCATAAAACACACATTCACCTTTGCATGTTTAAATGTTGGCTTTACAGCACAGAGGCATTCATTACACAAGAAAATATGTGCTATAGTCGTACTTGAACTGGGAATGCATTTATTACGTTAGGCGGATGATCTAACCACTACACTATTGGTGTTCTGCTTCATTTATATGTATACCCATGGTTCATAGCTACCTAACCTTATGCCTCACCGATTAGAAAACACACAGCAGGCATCCATTCTCCTGCTGGGAAAACTGCAGTAGTACACATACGACATTCCCTATTCCCTACTGCTATGGACCCGTGCTGCATGTTTACTCACTCCAAGGATATTCAGAACTCCAAAGCTTATAGTCCTGGCACATACGTGTGTTTGATTGTCAGGGTGTTCATGTGGTGATCCGGGTGTAGGCTTGTCTGACTGGTGACCGCAACTTCCCTGACCCTGTTCAAATGTCAGACTTAGCGCATGGACAGAGTTGGTCCTGATTTTAACATTCTACCTGTGTTTACAGATGCAGGGGTTTGGGCAACTCTGACCAGATTATTATGTTGGCACTACATAATATAGGGTGGGGGTGGTTCCACTACATAATACAGGGTGGGGGGTGTTTCCACCATTGTTTCCATTTATATATATATATATATGATGAATATTATTCTGGACATCACTTATGACTTCACTACAGGTATGCAATAGTACTGTCTACAAATGTGACAGTTGGTTGGTGTACATATGTGCACGGACCTCTGTAATAGTGACAGGGACAAGGCAATGACAAATCAGGGATAATCACGGACACTTCTACACTTCTACAGTTCTACACTTCTACAATATTAGTACTATTAACTTTAAACGTGTTGACAGATTCAGGGCCATATGTATTAATACTTTTTTTCTGCAGTTTAAAGCGTGTATTACTCTTAATTATTGTCATTGGTCATTCAGGTGTCATTCGTCATTCAAGTGTCATTCAACACCTTTCCTCCAAAGGTCACTGGTTATGTAGGTGATTAAGAGGCTGGCCAGTTATTGTGCGAATGCTCTGACCATTGCTACGGTTGACACATTTTCATATGTACAGGATGGGATATATTCTGGACACACCAGATTGTTTAGGCCAACACATACCCACGGTCAGTACACGGTTTAGAACATTCATTATTTTCCTAGATGAGAGCCTATTCCTGTAGCACTTTAGTAGCTTATTCTGTTTCTTGTACGAAAGAT
>NC_056737.1:317634550-317665005 GCF_019279795.1 Protopterus annectens | reverse complement strand
GTCCAAGTGTCACTGACCAGTGTTATTGCTCGTCTATATGATGAATATGGCAAACATGAGGCAATATAGCAATTGTCCCACATGTAACAGTAATGTCAACTCCTAACATATGACAC
Source organism: Protopterus annectens (assembly GCF_019279795.1). Lineage (NCBI taxonomy): Eukaryota > Metazoa > Chordata > Ceratodontiformes > Protopteridae > Protopterus > Protopterus annectens. Next base: position 317,664,889 of record NC_056737.1, on the reverse strand, counting down.
TACAGCCTGTGGGAGATGCACATATGTAGCCATGCTGGGGGTAATGCTCTCTCCACCCAAGACTGAACCTGTCATTCATGTGGGGATGTTAAACGTTTGCAACGCACCACACTCATCACATGGTCTCACTAGACCTCCAACACCACAGGCCTCACATAGTAAGACTACAACATTTGTGGAGCCTCTCCATACTCTATGTGTAGGGCAACAGAGGCAGCCCCCATCACCAAACACAGCACCAATTACTTATAGCCCACAGACTCATGTGTGCCCATCAACCAGAGCCAATAGGGAAGTTATAACACAACACACTAGTCATAGGGTGACTCTTGTGGCGGTCACACCGTCCCACTCAGCAGGCTACACAAGCCAATAGTCGCCATCTGGCTGTCGTGGGTAACAGGATCCAACACAACCCATGCACCTCGCTGCCACCTCACCAGGTAATAATTTTGAGGTCATTCTCCATGTTAGTGTGTGTGAATGCCCTGAGATAACTTCCTGACCATATGTACAGGGACATGCACAGTTTCTCGATCCAGCCCAGGAAGGTATCGGCCCATGCCCCGAGAAGTTACATTCTTGCACTATCCAGAACCGATATCACCACTGTACAACCACTCGAATGTCTCACCTCAACAGTTGCCTATGTTTGCTGCTGTCATTCCACAGGCATCCAGTATCTGTCTGCTTTTGAATGACATGGTCGATAAACACAATGTTTGGCACAGATGACCTGCACCTGTCGGCCCTGCATTACGGATATCTAGTTGGGGTTCTGCCGTTCTATACTGCTTGTTTTGGACACATTTCACCAGCTTGCTATTCACCACCAGAACAGGAACAACAGGCAAGCAAAACCTGAGGGTAATGTTACCAATGCTTGACATTCATCTGTAATGCACCTCAAGTGAGGCACCCTTATAATGGACCACTGACATTCTGCAGTGACTGGGACCCCAGTCTAGGAGAGCACCCCTTGCACTGACAGGTTATACGCATTCTCACACCTTCAGTCATGTAACCAGGACTGAACATTCTACCGCAGAGGCGGTCCATATTTTGGCTGTTGATGTACACACCTCCAGCTGTTAGCACAATGCATCAGAGGTAATCCACATGCAAATAACTGTGGCTAGAACTGCTGTACACATTGTAATCTCTGGTTACGGATTCCACAATTACACCTCCCACTGTTACACGGCCCTCATTTTGGTGTAATGGACAGTAGGGTTTATACAGGAACCACTGATGTGAGACTGAAACTACCCCACACTTAACTGGATACCCACCATGTACCGACAGAGTAGGGCCAACGCCTGGGATTCATAACCTGCAATCAGCTGGATCAACCTATACACACCACCACCAAGCGTCAACAATTATCCTGACATGGACATTACCAAGGACTGGTGTTCCACACCTGGGGTTAGTCCCTGTTGGTCGTTTCCGAACGGGGATGGTAATCACTCCTTGTTATCCACATCCCCGCAGCACACCCTTCAATACGGAACACACAACACAATATTTTTACAAGGCCAACTTCAGAATTCTTATGACAGTGGTAGTAAATTCATGACACCCGGCGGCAGATACGGGACAATATAGTTACAAACATACACAACTGCACTTCATTAGCACTTACACAACTACATGGATCATGTTATCCCAAACAGAGCCATGATGGTACCCACCCAATAACGGACGGCACTCTGGGGGTCCAGTTCCATGGACATAACATACAACAAAGGGAGGAGTCTGTTGCAAAGTGGAGTACAACCCCATGGGTAGGGTAGCTCCCTGATTAGCCTCAGTAGGAATCCGGGATCCCTTATCACATCCTCCAAAGCTGGCTACGTAAACATTGGTCGACACATTCCAAGGACTACCACAAAAAGTTATGGAGGTATGTCAGTACTCTCAATGGCAATACCCACAGCTGCTCTGACATACGACGGTTAGGCAGTAACATTACAGAACCGACTGATATTGGCAACATCCTGGCAGATAGGTTCAATGCTAACTTTACACCCCTCTCACACCCTACAGGGCCCAAATCTCTACAGGAACAATGCAGAGTCCCTGCGGTCACAACTACGCAGTTCAAACCTGCACTCTGTAAGGCCTGGGACACAGACTCCATGTGACCATCCATCATCCCAGGCTGCAATTTACACAAACCTTAGAATGACATGGCTCCCCATTTGGCCACCGAATTCACTAATAGCCTTGTATCAGGCATTGTGGCCCCTGAATGGCACACAACAATAGTTATCACACTCCACACAGGTGGTGCCACAATGGACCAGAGGGACTATTGCCCTATACACCTGGCGGGACTGTTCTGCAGGGCTATGGGGCACATCATCATGGAAGTCATTCACAGAGACATTGGTGGGCTCCAAACCTTTGATACCACCCAGGTTGGATTTGTTAGGGCCAGACCATGGCTCCTACACCTGGTGGACTCCTTTGATACAGTTACCAAGGTAGTAGATGACGGCAGGAGACTGACAGCCTACCTTGTCCTCTCATTACCTTTCAGCTCCGTTCTCCATTCTGGTATTGACAACATACACATCCACCTGCACATCAGCCCCTACGTCTCGAGATGTTATGCATAGTGGCTCATGGACAGGACCACACAGTGAGGGTAGGCATTGTAGTACTGCCAATTCAGTTACAATTGGCATACCCCAGTCCTCAGTCATAGGGCCCCTCATGTTCGGTATATGCTTCCTTGAGGTACAGGCTAGCAGAGAGGGACTTTCCCTGAATAGGTTTCCAGATGACTGCAAACAAGGAGCCATGACTGAATCACCAGCTGATACAGACACCCTCTATAAGGTTGTCACTGTGATGGATACCTGGTGTCGATAACATGGCCTCAAGCTGCATGACACAAGGTGCATAGACATCCCCTTTGGATGACACCAATCACCCACTGACTATCACATAGGTGGTAGTCCCCTACATACATGAGACATTATACGGGATCTTAGTACACACATACATAGCACCCACTCCTTTGATAACCATATTGCCAATGTGGTGTGGATATCCTTCTACGTGGCCACCCTAATCTGTAATGGGTTTGTAGCTGGAACAAAGGCACCCATTGTACTCATATACATATACTCCACATAAGCAACATAAGCAAAGGCCACTGAGAGCAACATGCTCAGGGATATGTACCCAAACGCAGCGATGAGTGGGACGTGCTTGAGGGATACATTCCTGAACCGGACACTCACCATGCTTTGGAACATGATTCCTATGTACATCAAGCAGGGACCCTCACTAGCACTCTTCATGGGATACCTTGATGGGTGGATGGGAGACAGACATGTACGCCAGGGATCACTGCAGTGGCTGTACTGTACACAGGTGCAGGTAACAACTGGCTCTGCTGTTCACAGGCACAGGACACTACCCTAGGAAGGTGCCGCCAGTGAAGACACTGTAGTTGGGCTTACAAAAGGACTTGGCCAGACAGCATAGTACCTAACTATGAACCTGTGAAGCTATTACATGTCCTTTGTGCATGGATAATTGAGTAGCTCTCCCATTTCAATTAGCTATCATGCTGTTACACTGTCCCATGACTACAAGCCATATGTATCCTGTTATTGTGTATTGTACATGCCAATAGACATACTTTTTTTGCATGATATAATAGTATTGCTATGTAAAATATCTGACATATCTACGTACAATACTGTACATTACACATATTTTAAACATTTATCCCATAATGCAAAGCATAATTGCACAGAGGGACCACCTTAGGCATGTTATTCTCATTATATGACCATACATATGCCTACTGTAACAGTATATCAACATATACTATCCCCTGTTATGGCACGTACTTGTTGGACAAACCCTACCACTAGGCTGGTGTGGAATTGTTGTGTTGAAAGCCCTTATGTAGCATCCCTTGTGGTGTATGACATGTTTACCTTGTGGACCACAGCAGGACACACAATTTCTACAAGCGTTACTATGCTCAACAAGACATCACTACATAATACCTTTTCCTACTTTATGCATTACGTACACTTAAATTAATACAGAACAGGCACTACATACAGTACCATACTGAATGTTCTACATACCTTGTTAGCGTTCCGAGTCTTCGTAGATATCTGTCTTACTCCTTTCCTGTTTAAACGGTTCTATGGTATAAGCATACAGTTTGAATGTATGGCAAGCCATCCTTTTATACGTAGATACCTGTAACATGTGGTATCTTGCCACCAATTTGTGTTCCTGAGTAAATTATTACATGCACATCAGCTGTGCATCTACTCCATTCGCCAATTACGCGGCAATAGTGGGGTATAATTGAATACTCCACTTGGACGTTGGCCTTTTGCCCTACCTTCGAGGGAGACGGCCTGTATGTGTTTTGTTGTGAGGAATTGCAACTGCTATTTAGAGTAACATGGATATTTTGGATTCATGTCCCTCGTGGATTGTGTGTGATGGCTAGTGTATGTGGTTCTACATGTGAGTGTAGCGGTTATCTCAACCGTCTGATACGGGACTATTGCAAACAAAACCTGTAACATTGCCGTCTGTTCCATTATACAACAGCTACGATTTTGCATGGTGCCATTACAAGTTTGTCTCTCACAAGGTATGTTAACGCTTCTGCAGATGTCATCGAGTGAGTGGATGTTTGTGATGTTATTACAGTCTGTATTGCAATTGTTTCGGGTGTGGGGGAGATGTAGGTGGGTGTACATAGCATATACAGGTTTGTGAGGACTGCATTTATACATATTCCATATGTGTGTGTGGGCTCCTTCCCTAATTGCAGACCTATCATTTAGTAGACTACAACTATGGTTGTTGCAGGCTTATTCATTGAGCCATTGTTAATTGGTTCCTATATAGCATGCAGGTGAGGTTGATACTTCAATCCCTCTGGAAATACATCGATATGTAAGGGTATGTTACTACATGAAAGCTGTCTCGTGTATGTCTGTCACAGATATTTGCACTCATTGCAGTTGTGTTGGTGACTGAACCTCTTTGGCTTGGGTTGCCACCTTTTCAAATGGCCATAGTGGGACATTTGCAGGACACACATCAGTGTTAAGTGGCTGACACATACCCACGGTCAGTACACAGGATAGAACGTACTTTTATCCTAAATACATCCTTATTCTTGTAGTACTTTAGCTACTTATCATGTTTCTTGTAACATTTACGTATTTTAGATACAGGAATAACTACTTCATGCAACTATTACATAATATATGGGACATAATTATGTCCTACAATCTCGGACATTTGCCCTTTTTAATATTTGTTGTCAGGACACAACTGCCCAAGGAGGGACTGTCCATCTCAAAGTGGGACAGGTGGTAACCGTATGCCTACGGCCAGCTATGACCACACCTACTATCATAATCTACCTCTGAGTTAGCACTTACAGACACATGATGCAAACACGCACACACACATTACAGTCCCACGGAAACGCACATGGCACCCTCAACACACACTTACACAGACTACAGCAATCACAAACAAACTTGAACACAGTACCTACCTGGACCACAGCACCAGCAGCAATAACTAAATGTCCCTTAACATCGTGATAATATTACTCACGGTTCTAGTGTTCCGGTACTGTGGTCTTTTGGTCTTTAAGCCTCGTGTTTACGTGTGTTGGTATGTAACACATTTGGTAGTTGGCAGTATCCTATTTATTTGTACCTCCATGGTTGTGTACATGTCGTTAACCTATCTATATATTTGCAGATATAGGTGAATCCGTATATATCAACATATATCTCTATCACCCTTTCTATCTCTATTATATATATATATATATATATATATATATATATATATATATATATATATATATATTTATATGTATATATAGGTTCATAGGTTCATAGGTTCATACTAGGCTGTCTGCCCTGGGGCAATTATAGCCTAGCCCGATTCTGTAATGCCCATGATTTAGTATACTGTGCCCTTTTAAGGTTTAGTTTACTGTGCCTCTGTCTAATAGTGACAGGGAGTAATCCCTAGGACAAACCTGCACGATCCCCATCCACTTATCGAGATTCTTCTTGAAAGAGAGAGGTGCTCTGTTCTCACATGAACTGGAATTCTATTCCAGAGCCAAGGGAGCCTCTGTTATGAACCCTGTCCCTCCAGCAAGTTCTATTTATTTCTGTGCTGAGGTTCAAGTCCCTCGAGCGTATAGGGATTTAGATTTACTGAGGTGGAGCATGTCCATTAATTCTGGATTTGACATATAGCTGTATGTCAGGCATAGATCGCCTCAAGTAGGGTATGCAACTGAGTAGAGCTGGAGTTTTTTAACCGGAGCAGCATATGGCATCTGTTTGAGACCCTTGATCCTCTTGGTGAGATACTTTTATTTCATTGCTGCAGGTGTCGGTTAAGGTACATCCCAAAAGGGGCATTGTATTCTATGATGGGCCTGATGAGGGATGAATAAAAGGGCACCACCTCTCTTGATCTAGATGTGAAACCCTTCATGATGAGGTGGGCTATGTAGAAGGGTCTTTCTAACCACTTTGGCAATGTGGTTTTCAAAGGAGAGATTGCTATCAACTTGGGTCCCCAGGTCCCTAATAACTTTATCTGTACTTAATGGGTTTCACCATGTGTAATTTGTGGGCACATTGTTTTTGCCAAAGGGTATGACTATACATTTTTTGGCATTTAGCTTTAAACCATGGTGCTGGCACCAGTTATCTGTCTCTGTGAGACCTTTTTGAAGGATGTTTGTGTCAGCTGGAGAGTTGATTATAGTTGCCCAGTTTGCAGTCGCTCACGAACTTGGTGAGCCATAGTCCTCCCACGCTTGCCTGTAACTCGGAAGTATATACCTACAAGAGTGGTCCTAGGACAGAACCCTGTGGGACACCACTTGTGACCGGTTTCGAGTCTGACATGGCTCCAGCAACTCTCAATCTATGGGTTCTGTCTTTGAGCCAGTTTGCGACCCATCTTGTGACATAGGGGTTTATATTTAAGCTGGATAGCTTATCTATGATGCTCGAGTGGGGTGTTGCGTCAAATGCCTTTGCAAGGTCCAGATAGGCTGTGTGGACTACCTTCCCTTCATCTATGGCTTTGGTGACTGTTTCAAAGAAGTCAACCATGTTCAAAAGGCAGGATCTGCCCTTGACAAAGCCGAACTGGGTAGGATCTAGTGTCTGTAGGTCCCCAATGTCTTTGTTTATGAGCTCCATGATGATCCTCTCCATAGCCTTGCAGACTAAGCTAGTCAGGCTTATGGGGCAATAGTTTCCAGGGTCCATAGAGGCTCCACCATTGTGGAGTGGGACCACTGTTGCTGTACGCCATTCTGTGGGCACATATCCTGTAGTGAGGCTGAGATTGTATAGCTGTTTTATTTGAGGGATTAGTTCCTCTTGTAGTTCATGTAGGATGCAACCTGGGGCCATCTGGTCCCATGGCAGTGTTTTTTTGCTTTGGAGGGCAGCCACCTGAGCATGTGAGATGTTTGGGAGGCAGCCCTCTGCCGTGGGATAGATACTTGCTCTTTTTGGGGAGGGGTGGAAAGTTTGCACTGACCCTGTCTGCGAGGATATTGGGGATGTCTGTGGTGTCATTGTATTTTTTGTCGTTTAGAATCAAGTCAGAACAAGTCTGGGAGTTGCATCAGGTTTCTAACATAACTGAAAAGCCTTATGATTGTCTTTGGTGTCCTGTGCAATTTTTCTCGAAGCTGGCCTTGGAGGATTTTATGAGGGATCGTAATTTTTTGCTACTGATCGAGATGCCTTCCCTATTAGGGATTTTGCTCATCATGTAGTACCTTCCTCCTTCTGTTGTACAGTTTATTTATGGCAGGGGTCCACCAGACTGGACGCCTGCCTTGGATGAGTGGGTCTTGGTTTTGTTTGGGATAGCATGATCCATGCATTCCTGGAGATGTCCGAGAATGCATTTATATAGGATTCTGCAGTTTGGGCTGTAGTTTCCACTGGCCCTGGGGCCTTGAAGGATTCCACTTCAGTTTTGAGAAGTGAGGAGTTCACTTTGAGTTTTCACTGTGGTTTCTGGGCTGGGTGGGGTCGGGATGTGGACATCCAGTGAAATTAATTTATGGTCTGATCTTTACCAATGAGGATATACTGGTGGAGCATAGAGTCCCCATGTTGGTAATTATCAGGTCTAGTATGTTGTCCCTCTTGTGGGAGTGGTGTCTTGTTGTTCCATAGCATTTGAGTTTATAATTTCCAGGAATCTCTTTGGGCTAAGGTGCTGGGGCTTAGTAGTGCTTCCAGTCAATGTTTGGGTAGTTGAAGTCGCCCAATATAATGGTGTTCGGAGAGATCTTCATGTTCTCCAATGTTTTCAGGAAAGCCCAATGGGATTCCTGACTTTGAGAGGGTGGTCTGTAGGATGCTATAAACTGAAAAGCAGTCTTGCCCACTGTTAGTTGCACATGGATGGTCTCCCGACATTGCAGCCACTAACCTGGAGGTGTGGATATCCTTGATAAATATGGAAACTCCTCCTTTGTGGTTCGGTCTGGGTTTTAAAGCATGATATGAGGTATAACCTGGTAGTGCTGCGTGCTCTCTAGCCAGAACCAGGTTTTTTTTCACTGCACAGATATCGATGTTCACTGAGAGAGCTTGAGTCGCGTGCATCTTGAGGTTAAGACTTCTGGTAGCAGTGACTTTTGAGCCTTGCCTAAAAGGCACTATAGGGGAGTCTTTGCCAATATCCGGAAGCCCAGTGGTGACAGATGCAAGCCGTCCCTAATAGTGAAGCAACGTGGCTTGTCAGGCATGTCATCCCAGGCTGACAGACACTGGATCCCTTGAATGACGCACCAAAATTTTAGCCAATTGTTAAATCGATCATTTTGTCTTTGTACTGTGGCATCATTCTAGGTGAGGGTAAGATGCTGCTGAAGGTCAGGGTCACAGCCTGGGCTACATGATCAGAGAGCTCCTCTAGTCTATTTTCATGTAGTCCAGGAGGAGAGTCTCAGATCATTCACACCAGCATGTACAATGACCGAGTCATATTTGTATTTGCTTTTCATATTTGTATTTGCTTGCTTTTTGGAGTGACCTGAGTGCTTGCATGTGTGGATCCTAGCATGACAGGCAGCTCACTGTGACCTCTTTATTCAGCCTGGTGGCCGGGACGCCAGTGTCTGACAATAGAGTCACCTATAACAAGAGTATCAAGGTGTGTTATTCAGCCTTATGGGGCTGTGGCTGCTTGGCACCTTTGACTTTGTGGGTTATGTGTTGTTGTGTGTGTTTTGTTTTGAGGTAACGCTTGGATGTCTGCTTTAGGTCTCTGTTGCTTAGGTAGATTTTACTAGGAGCCTCCCGAGTGTGCTTAGGTAGATTTTATTTAGAGCCTCCAGTATGTTGCTTAGGGGTAGATTTTTATTTAGAGCCTCCGAGTATGTTTTTGTGTATTTATGTGTTTGGTTCACTGATGTGGGACTATGTGATACTGGAATTGTGTTGTGTGAGGTTGCCTCCTGACTGTTTGGCTACACCAGTTTTGAGATGAGGAGCCTCCAGTTTGGCTAAATAGTTGCATCTCTCACATATATTTGAACCTGTTTGGAGGTGGAAGGGTTGTCCGTGTACATGAGACAGTTGTAACATTGCCTCAAAATTCCCAGATTCACCAGCTGGACTGAGAGGAAACCAATGACTGAAACCTTTGGACATGCTAGAGTAATAGGAAACTGAATTTAAGACGGACCAATAGAGGACAGGGTAATCGAGAGAGAGCAAGAGGGTGCTTTTATGGTTTAATAGTGCTAAGTATAAGGTAAGTAGTGCTTATGGTTTAATAGTGCTAACTTGTAGGATTACTTAGTAGTGCTTATGGTTTAATAGTGCTAACTTGTGGGATTATATTGGACCAGTGAAGGGCCTTAGAATGAGAATATGGTGTTTAAATTGAGAGATAGAGAGCAGTTCTAAGGAAAAGTGAAGAGCAGACTTGGTGGAGCCAGAATAGTTTAAACAATTAGGCAAGCGCCATGCGTTGTTAGCGCTTATGCTCAAAATCATAAAACCAAGACAAACCAGGTTGTAAGAGAGGAAGATGAAGGAGTTTTGGAATTGACCCAGAATGGCCAATAAAACTACAGTTTCAAGTCAGTAACCACTCCCACAGGGGCAGGCAGGCTGCTCAATGTTTTCACTGCCACTGATCAACAGAGACTTTCCTTTAGCCCAAGCACAAAATGGCCTCACAGAAACTTACAAACAGTTCAAGAACAGCAAGCCTGTAACTGAACTTTTTTAAATCTCAGAAAAGTGGGAAAAAGCAAGATTTTTTTTGTTTTGTTTTTCAGAGATAGCAGAAGTTAACCAGTATCAACAAGTTATAACAGTGCAGTAAATGACCCCACAGAAGAGTGCTAGGCCAAAGACAGATAAAATGCAAGTTTTGAGAAAAAAACGATTTTAAAAATAAGTACAAACAGGAAATTCAGTAAACAGCTCTAGGTTGTGCTCTAAATACAGTTACTAATGCAGAAATCAAATTTAACAAGCCAGAAAATGCTCAAAATAGGCAGCTATGCAGAAAAACTTAGCAAATAAACAGAGGAAAAATACTTAAAGTCTCAAAAGTGGCTCCTTTCTTCTCTCAGCGTTTTCTCCTCTTGGTGGGTGCTTCACATATATATATATATATATATATATACATATATATATATATATATATATAGAGAGAGAGAGAGAGAAAGAATGGACACACTTTTCGTTATGTACCTGGCGGTGTTTACTGTTTCCTGAACTCCACATGTTTGTGTTTTAACCTGTCACAATACACACCTGCCGTTGATACATCTCGGGTAGCTTAGTGGTAGGTGATTGTGTACATGGTTGCGTGTTCTACTCCTGGCAGTGGTTGTTTTACCTTTCAGAGCAGGCACTGTTACTACAGGGGTGAATCATTGCTGGTTTCACCTGTTCTGGACATCGTTGACCGTGATCTGCACGATATTCAGCAAAACTTAGCCCTACTTCACGCATATCCGTATAGTCATGTTTAAACAACACTTACCAGCACTTGCCAACACATAAACCCGCTAACATGTGCTAAACCTGCTCTGATGACCTGCATCCAACATGCATTATTCGTGCCTTCGGGATTACGTAACAGCCCTTGCAGGACGTGGAACCGGGAACATGCACGACAGTCAGTACCTTTACCACTTGGGCATCTGGGATTTGTACAAGTGTTATGGTGTTTTGTATGTGGACTGTACTACGGCTGTTCCTCCATACTGCAATCAAATGTGTAACTCAGTTAGTTTACATATGGTTGAGACCTATTAATGGTATGTCCAAGTGATGTTTAATGGATGTACTCCAGCATTGGGAATCTATGTCACAGTGAGCCACACACTATAATGTGCTACACCTTCACAAAACCATATGTGGAGCATGCTAGAGTGACAGATACCTGTCATGGGTACTCCCCATGCTTTGGCACTACATCCCTGATTACATTATATGGAGTCCCTCATTAACACACCAGGGAATCCATGCAGAGTGTGTGGGGAACAGTGGTTACACACATGGATCCCGCAATTGGCTCTGCTCCACTGAGGGACAGTTGGTTAATCAATGTGGTGGCAACAGCAGACACTGTTTGCCTCGGCTGATGAAAGGCCTCTGACAATCGGGCATGTACCGACCGATGTACCTAGGAACCTATACATACAGTATCGACATATGCTGTTAGGTTCATGTACTGTTCAGGTGTTGACTTTCCTTGTTCCAATAGCTGTTGTGTGTGCAATGATTGAGGGCTGCCTATGTAGGATTCACACAGTAGGCCACCTATACATTACAGTTTACAGGTGGTTATGTGTGTGTGCCATCCAGTTTACTGTGTGTGCAGGTGGAGAAGTGTGTCAGTCCGTAGGGGCCTACACTGTCTCAGTGTATGTGCTATACGTTCCCTCTTTGCCAAGGAGTGAGCATATTGGGCATGCCTCTGTCTGCCTACTGGGGCTGGCACAGGGTGTTCGTGGTCTGAATCCCTCTGTGCCTGTGATGGCCTTGGCAATTGCGGTGGGCTGTGGGGGCCTTCACCATTATATCCCTGTTGCAGCTGTTTCCGCAGGATCATATTATGTAGCATGGCACATACTATGAAGATGTGGGCACACATGCCTGGAGAGTACTGCAAGGTTCCACCAGATATGTCCAAGCAACGGAACCCTGATTTCAGCATCCTAAACACATGCTCTATGATGATTCTGGTTTGTGCATGTGCCTCATTATGGCGTTCTTGCATGGGTGTGTGTGCATTTCTGATGGGAGTCATCATCCATGGCTCCAGTGCATAGCCAGCATCCCCCACAAGGTGGCCATATGGGATGTCCCCCCTGACAAATACCTGATACAGCTGTGAGACATGCCAGATGTGGGAATCATGGTAGGTTCCAGGGCTGCCAACACACACATCCGTGATAATGCCCTGGGCATTGCACATGACCTGGCAGTTGATGGAGTGGTATCCCTTGTGGTTTATGTAGTGCCTACCATGCTCACCGAGTGGTGACTTGATATGTATGTGCGTGCAGTCTATCGCACCCAGTACCTCCGGGTAGTGTGCCACATGGTGGAAGAGACGCATATTGCTGGCCAACTCCTCCTGAGTTCGGGGGAAGTATATATGCTCATTGGCATGTGGTAACATGGCATCCAGGAACTGGTGGAGTACCCTGGATGCTGATGCCTGTGAGATACCCATGATATCTCCAGTTGGCTTTTGAAAGGTACCTGTGGCTAGTATTCTCAAGCTTACACATACCTTCATGTCCACTGGGATGGGTTCCCCTCTGTTGTTTCTGGATCTCAGGCGTGGCCGGCACAGCTCAACTATTTGCTGTAAGATGTCCCTGTCCACCCTGTAATGCTCTACTATCTCCAGATCATGTAGCCCCTGGTAGGTTACCCTTGGTCTGAACACTCTTCTCCTCCTCCGGGGCCTGCGGTGGTTGCCAGGATCATCCTCCACAACACCTTCAGTCTCCAACACATGGTGATGAATCACAGCTATGGCAGCTCCCAACATGTACATTGTAAAAGTTCCCCGTCTGTTTACACCAATGGTGCAGTGTTTGGGAATACACAGGTGTGTGTGAGGTGCCTTCACAATTTATATTATTGTACTTTGAACACTGATGATGTCATAGGGTGTGTATGTACAATCAGAGCTGCAGGGTATCTTATGTGTTTTACCACAGGTACTGCTATTGTGGTGCCTTTGGTGTTGAATTACATTTAGCTGCCGTGGATTATCTCTTGCCCTTCCCTTAACATTTCTTAACGTTTCCCCTCCCATTTTCTGGCATGCATCCAGCAAACTGCTTTCTTTTGTACTTTCCAAGACCTGGCTTATCTTGCGAAATGTGTTCTATGGCCGATCTACTGCAGTTTGCTTTGCTCTGCGGTGATGGTACTCTTTTCTTTGCAATCCGACACCTCCCCTATCCTGTTCTGCAGGTTGCTGCTAGCAGCCTTGTTAGCTGCCATCAATTGCCCACTGTGAGTTAATAGGTGTTAATTGCTCAGTTGTACTTCAATTACCCTACTGCGGCATTTCCTTATTTTCTTCCCCTAACCTTCCTGTTTGAGCTGTGGTGTGCGGCACGTGCATCCGCTTACTGGGTTTCGGGCACGTTTTCATCCACGTACACATGCGCTTTTGGGCACCATGTGTGCTCTCAGCTAAATAATGCTATACCTACATCCCCACCCCTATCCTGCGGTTTTGCTTAGCAATGGACAGCCCAGATTTGCATTGCTCCAATGTGCTTACAGCTATGGTGGCACACCCCACTGCTGATGTCATATATACCTCCAGAACACTCCTCGGTGTTGTAGCGCTGTGCCGTATGGTACATCTTTACTCCGGCGGGACGTTTGCGATTCACTATTACTTGCCTTATTTGCATGGCATTGACTACTAATTCATAGTTACCACACCGAACACTGTCACAGACCCTTAGCAACCCTTGCAGCTTGGTTGTGGTGTACCATGCATACCATTGCCTATTATGGTGAAACCATGATTTGTATTACATTGCGATTTTCTGACATTTGTATATATTTTCCTTGTGTTCCCATTTGCGCACACATGCCCTGCGGTTGTACTTTGCATTACTGTGGACATGACATTAAATGTTATTTTTTAGGTGTTGTGCATCTTTTCTTATGCCATTGGCTGTATATTTAGCCATTGGCATATGTTAACTTTGTAATACATGAGTCTGGTCCGCTTTCATAGCTCCGATGTTCTGTTTGGCAAAATGTAAACCATTTTTTTTTGGTTTACATTTCTGTAGGCTTACGCTATGCCTGCACCACTTCATGAATTGCTATGTACCTTCATTTGCATGCTGCAGTACTGCGCAAGGGTTGATTAGCATACCTGAGCCGAGGGCTGCTCAGATCTGGCGTACGCTGGTACTGCACGTGGAATTGAATCGTACCTGAATCGCTTGGCGGCCATATTTGGCATTATACCACCTACGCTGCACCTGTGCCTGGCGCAAGCTTCATGAATCCCGGGGTGAGCATTTTCTCACTAGGTAGAACCTAAGTTACTGCAAAGGACAAAAGGAAAACTGTCTAGCGCTATGGTTAGCAGTCAGCAAATGATGCAATAGTGAAATACAATGAGTGTTTAAGTTTGTAAGGTACATAAGACTGCATCCACAATTTTATTTGCATATTTCTGGGCATCAGTAAAATCTGTGTCATATATATATATATATATATATATATATATATATATATATATATATATATTTACACACACATATAGATAGATACATATATTTATATATATGGGGCTACTTTGTTTCGTTGAATCTTATTTCAATGAATTTCATTTCACCCTGACCACATCGCTGAAAAAACAAATTACTGAAAACTCATTTCACTAAATCTCATTTCACTGAACTGAACTTATATGGCACTGTGTAGAGTACTGTAAGGCAAGTAAAAGCTATATTCCCTTTTCCCCATGTTCTTCACGATGGAGGATAGGCTCTCTTTAATTAAAATAATTTTACCAAAAATTTTGGTTTATATACAGTCATTGATACTACCCCCTCCCAAAAACATATTTAAAAAAATAGATTCCATGCTACTTAATTTTTTATGGTTCTCCTTAAAGCCTAGGATTGCATATAAATGGCACATTACAACTTGGAACAGTATTGGGATAGCATTCCCTAGCTTAAATCTTTATTCCAAATCAGTTATAATTAATGTAATATTACATTGGATCGCACCTACCTATATACCTGGCTGGAAAACAATACATAGAAAGAAAACAGCTTCAGAAAGCTACCTGTAGTTTAAAAGTGCATAAAACGCTTTTTGTTTAATAAAATTAAACTTCTTCAGATGCATACATACACAATACCAGTTTCAGTTAAATAAGATACCAGGAAGTGCTTGAGCCAGTCTGCTCACATGCTGTGATGACATCAGCAACCATGATTAACCCTTCCTGTTCCACACACTATGAAATAGGTTCATAGGTTGGTACTTAGGCTGTCAGCCCTAGGGCCTATACAAGCCTAGCCATAACAATTCCGTGGCTATTTCTTCCCACGTTATTTACTTCCATGGACCCCTGTCTAGCAGGCTGACTGATGTGATCCCCAGGGTGAATTTCCTATCTCCCATCCAATCGTCAAGGTTCCTTTTGAAGAGGGCCAAAGAGGCGCTCTGCTTGACATGTATGGGCAGTCTATTGCAGAGTCTGGGAAGTGTCTGGGTCAGGAACCTATCTCTCCAGCATGTTTTGTTCATTGTGATTACAAGGTTTAGATCCCTGGATCATGTGGCTCTGAGGGATTGGGATTTCTTTAAGTGGAGCATGTCCAACAGCTCTGGGTTTGACATGGCCTTGTATGTTAAGCAGTGATCGCCTCTGAGTAGACGATATGCAACACCATATAGCTAAAATTTTTTTAGATGGTCAGCATAGGGCATCTGCTTTAGGCTTGTGATTCTTTTAGTGAGGTATTTCTGCGGCCTTTCCATTTGTTGCAGATGTCTTGTGAGGTACATACCAAACAGGGCATTGTATTCTATAATGGGTTTAATGAGGGATGAGTACAGTGGGGCAATGACCTCCTTTTTTCCTGGATGAAAAGCCCTTAGTGATAAGGTGTGCCACATTTAAGGATTTCCTGACTGTTGTGGTGATGTGGTTACCGAAGGTGAGACCACTGTCCACCTGTGTCCCTAAGACTCTTATCACACTTTCGGTGTTTAGTGTACTGCCACCTATGTGGTAATTCATGGGTACATATTTTTTCCCAAAGGGGATAAGTATACATTTCTTGGCATTGAGCTTGAGCCCATGGCTCTGGCACCAAGCATCTGTTTCTGTTAGTTTGAGCCCATGGCTCTGGCACCAAGCATCTGTTTCTGTAAGGCCCTTTTGTAGAATATCCACATCATTTAGGGATTAAATAATGACTCCCAGTTTGCAGTCATCTGCAAACTTTGTTAGCCAGAGTTCCTTAGAGTTGACCTGTACTTTAGAGAAGTAGATGCCAAACAAGAGCGGTCCCAGGATGGAACCCTGAGGTACTCCACTTGTCACTTGTCTGGAGTTGGATTTGGAGTCGGCTACTTTTACATTGTGGGTTCTGTCAGTAAGCCAGTTGGCAACCCATTGAGAGACGTAGGGATTAATGTCCAGCTTAGTAAGTTTATCTATGATTCCAGAGTGGGAGATGGTGTTGAAGGCCTTGTCAAGGTCCAGATAGGCTGTGTGGACTGCCTTACCCTTATCCACAGCTTTGGAGACTGATTTGAAGAAGTCAGTCAGGTTCAGGAGACAAGATCGGCCCTTCACAAACCCAAACTGGGTGGGGTCCAGTGTTTAAAGGTTGCTAATGTCTTTGCTTATAAGTTCCATGATAATATATTCCATGACCTTGCAGATTAGGCTTGTCATACTGATGGGGCAGTAGTTCCCAGGATCCAAGATGCATCCCCCTTGTAGAGTGGGATAACTGCAGCTGTGTGCCACTCAGTGGGCATGAAGCTTGAGGTGAGGCTATGATTAAACATGGCATGATACTTAGGTGAGGTGTCAGTTCATTTTATAGTTCATGTAGTACACAGCCCGGGATGTTGTCTGGTCCCATGGATGCTGTATTATTAGCTTTGCAGAGTGCATTTTTTACCTGTGTGGCCATTATGACCAGAATTTGGCAATCTTTTGGTATTGAGATGGGCCCTTTAGGGGATGAGAGGGGGGTGAAATTGGCACTGAATCGATCTGCCAGGATATTGGCAATATCCTTGAGATCAGTATATTTAATGCCATTCTGTTGTAGCTCAGAGCAGATCTGAGCATTGCCATTTAGATTTTTGACATAGCTATAGAATGCCTTGAGGTTGTCATTGGAATCTTTGGCAATTTTATTTTCGTAACTAGCTTTGGAGGATTTTATGAGGGATCTCAGCTTCTTACTTTTTTGCATCCTGGGATTTTCCTCTTTTTTGCAACAATTTCTTCCTTTTGTTGTAAAGTTTGTTTATGGCAGGGGACAACCAGATTGGCTTCCTTTTTTTGGAGGAGAGCGTCTTGGTTCTATTTGGGATGGCAAGATTCATGCACGAGTGGATGTGTTCGTACAGTGCCTGAGTGTAAGATTCAGCAGTAGAACTTTCAGTTCCCATATGCATGGTTGTCATGAAGTTTGTCACTTCTGACTTGAGTAGCATGAAGTTGGCTTTGGAGAAGTTTTTTATGGAGGTTTCCTTACTGTAGTGTGGGGGGTGGGATGCGGATGTCAAAGATGATTAGCTTATGGTCAGACTTGACTAATGAGGGGGTGACCATAGGTGTGGAGCATCGATTTCCGATGTTGGTAATGACCAGGTCTAGGATAGTGGAGCCCTTGGTGGAACTATGGATTAGTTGATCCAGGGCATTGGAATTTATGAATTCCAAGAACCATTGGGCAAAGGTGTTGGTACACGAGTAGTTTTCCCAGTTAATGGCAGGGTAGTTGAAATCACTCAGTATTAGGGTGTTTGATTGTATCTTAATATTTTCCAGTATGTTTAGAAAGGTGTAGTGAGAATCTTGGGGCATGGTGGCGGATCTGTAGCAAACTACAATTTAGATTGCAGTCTTACCTAGCGTTAGTTCTACCTGGAAAATTTCAGATGCATTTTGTTGGGCAACTAGCCTGGTGGTGTAACTATCCTTGGTGAATATGGACACTCCTCCATCTTTAGTGTTTCCTTCCTGGTCTGGTGGTCGAAAAGTGTGGTAAGAGTTGTAGCCTGGCATTGCAGTGGTGCTCTCTGGAGCCTTGAACCAGATCTCAGTTACTGCACAGATATCAATGGTCTCCCTGTTTAGGAATGCCTCGAGAGAGTGCATTTTGAGGTTTAGACTTCTAGCATTGAGTAGCATTACCTTCAGATTTTGCATTCATGTACCTGTTACAGTGGTGGTTTTGTCCTTTGAACTTTGCCTATAAAAGGCACTATAGGGGTGGCAAGAGCCTTAGCCATAATACTATTTAAAACTAAACTTTTCATACATTTATTTATTTTTTTTGCACTCTAAAGTAATATTCATTAGTACATTTTGTTTATGATTGATTTTTTAAATCATAGCTTCAATTGTCCTTGTTTATGGACGTCAGCATTGTTTTAGTTTTAAATAGTATTATTTCATAGTGTGTAGAACAGGAAGGGTTAATCATGGTTTGCTGATGTGATCACAGCATGTGAGCAAACTGGCTCAAGTACTTCCTGGTATCTTATTTAACTGAAACTTGTATTGTGTATGTATGCATCTGAAGAAGTTTGATTTTATTAAACAAAAAGCACTTTATGCAATTCTAAACAACAGGTAGCTTTCTGAAGCTGTTTCTTTCTATTTTAATAGTTTTTTTGTGTTTTTATTTTTGGCTTGGATTGTGTGTTATGGCATCAGGAAGCACAGGTAGTCTGAGATTATTCACTCAAACACAAGACAGAGTGGAAAACTGTGAGCTGACAGTTTTCAATGAAGCTATGGCAAAATGGATGGAATTACTAACATCATGTTTGGAATCTTTAGACAACCAGCACCGTGAACTACGTGAGTTGGTGTCATTGTCTAATACTTTACTTACACTGCATGAACAGAATGGAAGCAATATGCAGGTGACAACTAGACCTAAATTAAATGCAGTAGAGAACAACTTACAGTCTAATGGTGTACAACAGCAAAGTGTTACCAACAACTTGCAATGCTCATTAATTCAACCTGAAACAAATCTAGAACAACATGGAAGTTGTATGAGCGTTCAGCATGAGATTCATACCTTGGGGCTTACTGGGGCTCCTGTTTTGATGGATTGGCTAAATGGAAATTTTTCTTTTTCTGTGGAAGTTTACAATCCACCATGGGGGCAACCGGCTGGAGGTAATGTTAATCTCAATGACAGTATTGTTGACATGCTGAAAGTTTTTGATTCTAAACTTGTTAAACTTTAAAAACTACAACTTGAAATTTCATACTTTAAGGAATATTTACAACAGCATATTGTACCAAAAGGCTTGACGTGATTCCAGTATCCAATGGGCTTAGTCAATAACTATGTTTTTCATTTGGAATTATTACAATTATATGACAGGGTTTTGAACTTTTAGAACTCATGATAAAACATTATAATTCATGGGTTGAAACCATCTTAAAAGAAGTGACTGATCTAGATCACAAAAGCAAAACACATCTAGATTTCAACAGGTACCAATATGACTACACAAGAACTTTTATCAGCATTGATCAGTACCTCAATAAATTGAAATCTACTAAGGTTAAAAAAAATTGCAAAGAGATCGCTTAGCCTACGACAATGGTACAGTGTACCCAATTCCACCAATATCACAAACAGGGGCATTTAACAACAATAATACTGCCCTTATGCATGCAAGGCCCTTCTCGGGTAGGTGATCTGGACTTAAGCTTTAACCTTGACCAACAAATGAACTCTCAGACCTCCTGTCAGGAGGATATGACCGAACCCTTCACCGTAAGGAGAAGTGAGAGAATTAATAATCAGAATGGAAGGGGTCAGCAGAAAGGTGAGCGTAACACTACACCTGGCACACATTTTCAGAATCCCCAACAACAGGGGGATGTCCTCAAATGAGTGAATTATATGAACAACAGGAAGAACAGCAGGAAGTTCAACAAGAAGAAATGTTAGATGTGCACCCCGAGTCCAAAGAGAACCTGAATATTATTAAGAACAATACAGGAGACTTTCCAATTTTCAACTATTCAGAAGTTAATATTAGTCTCAAATTAGTTGAATTATTGGCTAGAGGGTACACCTTTTTTATCCTCACAACATATTAATGTAGTCAGAGCAATCCTTGACATCAAAAATTATACCAGGAATCTAAATCTGAATATTTTATTTGGTAACAATGACAATAACTGTTCAGATGTCAGGAATACCTTACGTGTACCAAGCACTTTCACTCCGCCACTACACCCCAGCATACAGATATTCGAACATGCATGTGAGCTTGACTTAAGGTACTTAGAGAAATTTTCTAAGAATGCTACTGTCAAGATGAATTCCAGCAAATACGAATGGGATGAAATGAATTATTTAAGATCACTTAAAGTACGGGTCTCCAAACCTGACAAAGGTGGTGGCCTAATCATCATGGACCATCATGAATATGTGAAACAAATCAGGGATATTTTAGCAGGGGAAGCCTACTAAGCAGCTTCCCTTAATGAAATAAATAAGGCATATCACCGAATAAACATGTACTTGAACAATTTATTCATAACAGCTAGAATTGAAGTTAATGTCTTCAATTATGTGACCATGGGCCGGATTCAAGAAGGCTTGCACGGAGTCTAAGAGTAGAGTAAGACTCCATGCAGCCATGTCCGATGAGCGATCCAGGAACAGCCGGCAGGAGCGTGCAAGAGAGATCCTGAAATGGCTCTTACACAGACAGGGTTAGGATATGCAAATTACCTCAATTGCTGCCGAAAGGCATGCAAATGAGGTAAATTTGTGATCCAGGAAACCCGAACCTGTCCGAGTAAGAGCAGTGTTATTTGCAGAAATGTACTCAGTTGACAACTGAGTACCATTCTGCAAATAGCAAAACGGAGCCATGACAGCTCCAAATAAAGGCTGCATCCAGTTGAGGAAGCATGCCAATGGCCAAATATACGGCCATTGGCAATGTTCCCCGATGCAATATTAAAATAAAAATACATTTTTTCCCCGATCTCAGAGGTTTAAACATAGTGCAGCGCTGCACAAATGTGCTGTGCTCTAAAAACCAGAAAACCAAAAATTAAAAGGCACAAATAGGGAATTTATACAATATCATACCATACAATGCAAGTGAATGGCAGGCTGACGACAACATGGCTACTGAGTAGAGGTTGCTAAGGGGGGAACTCAGTCTAAGAGATGCAACCAAGCATTAGTAGGCAATCCTATGCAAATGAGGGTAAGGATAGTGGATCCCAAGTTTACATAGCAAATGAGCACAGTCAGTGGAGTGTAAGAGTAGGATAAAGGGAGTAAAAGAGTACAAGATAGGTGACATCACGAAGGGGGTATGTATGAAAGAATGTAAGCTCATTGGAGCAGAGTGACATGTGTCTGCTGGCAGTTACTCATTACTGGAAGAGGTGTGTCATCAGGTATCCTAGCTAAAGTCAAGAAATTGAAGGTGTATGCCGTGGATATCACTAAAGTTTCTTGTAAAAGTGCTTGCAACATGTTTGTGTGCGGATGCGCGCCTGTACATCCGAGTAAGACTGTGTGCGCGTGTTTAAGCAGGAATTAGCAAGTGTTAGGCCATGTAAGCATGTGTGCGTGCGTGTGAGCTGGTGTGCGCGTGTTTGCACTTGTGTGCGCGGCGCTGCCCCCTGTAGAAACAGAAAGGGAAAAGGAAGCACAACAAAGAGTAGGAAGTTAACCAGGGAGAATCAGCAGAGCTAGCAGGTGAAAACAATCAGAATCAGGCAATTACACAGGCAGTACACTAGCCCAGCCCAGCCCAGCACTTAAAACTCTGCAAACAACTTTCCACCATGTATTCCTCAGAGACACTGCAGCACTGCAGTACGCTAAGAGAAGTGAATACTCAAAAAGCTTTACTGAGACAAAGAAATGTTAGGGACTGCCATTGCTGTCATAAGGCAACATATGCAACATGCTGAGGGTGGTGACAATGTGAATGCTGCTGAGCAACCCCCAGTGAGGAGGCGGAGAAGAGTGTACAGGCCCAGGGTAACCTACCAGGGGCTACATGAGCTGGAGATAGTGGAGCGCTATAGAGTGGACAAAGACCTCATGCAGCAAATTGTTGAGCTGTGCAGGCCACGCCTCACACACAGAACCAACAGAGGGGAACCCATTCCAGTGGAAACCAAGTTATGTGTTGGCCTACGAATACTAGCAACAGGTACCTTCCAGAGACCAACTGGTGATATGATGGGGATATCACAGGCATCAGCATCCAGGGTACTGCACCAGTTCCTGGATGCCATATCAGCACATGTCAGTGATCATGTATATTTCCCCAATTCCCATGAGGTATTGGCCAGCAATATGCGTCTTTTCCAGCAAATAGCAGAATACCCTGAGGTAGTGGGTGCAATAGACTACCAGGAGATATCACATGTAGAATGGGTAAATAGCTCCTTCCAAAGCTGAAAACATGGCATTGATTGGATTACATTGTTTCCCTATATGTGTCATAAGTGAATTGCAGAACAAACAGACCCTGCACCTGAACAGTCTGTTGAGCCTTACCCTCTCTACAGGATATGAAACCGTTGAATGGGTTACAGCAACATATAGCACACTCCACAAGTGTTGGTGCACAACAGACCACGGGAACTATAGTCTTATATGCCTATGACATCTGATCTGCAAGGCCATGGGGTCCATCATGATTGAAGTCATAAACAGAGCTATTGGAAGCCGACAAACACACAACCCTACCAACCTTGGTCTGTTCTTGGGCAGATCATGGTTCCCAAACTGCTAGACTATTTGCAAGGCAGCCACCCAGGACATACATCACTGAAATGAGCTACACACATCCCACATAGACCTTGAATAGCCCTTTTCCAATATCCCAGACACATGTCGTATCCACAAAATCAACACTCATATGATGGATTGGCAACTGGTCCACAGATAGATCACACAAGCTTAGAATTGTGGAGTCCTCTTCAAGCTGTTAACACCTGCTGTCCCCCATGGTGCAGTCCTGGGATTGCATAAAACAAAGTGCACACACATTACCATGTTTAGTCTGATAATGTCAGCATCCTACAAATATAGCAGTGGAAATAAAAACCCCAGTAAAGCATATAGCGCGCCATGTTAATGAGTATGTCTCTAGTGTCATAACATAGTTAGGTAAGGGTTTGAATCCTGCATTTGCTGAGTGTGTGTGGGGGGGGGTTGTATGTGTCTGTGTGACTTCTTTTGAGGGGCATTCCCTTTTTGGAGACTAGGGAAACACCTTAAAAGAGGTATATTCCTCTTTGGCAAGTCTGAGGATGTCAGCATCCTACAAATATAGCAGTGAAAATGAAAACCCCATTAAAGCATATAGCGCATCGTGTTAATGCGTATGTCTCTAGTGTCATAACATAGTTAGGTAGGGGTTTGAATCCTGTAGTGTGTGTGTGGGGGGTGTATGTGTCTGTGTGACTTCCTTTGAGGGGAATGCCCTATTTGGAGACTAGGGAAACACCTTAAAAGAGGTATATTCCTCTTTGGCAAGTCTGAGAATGGAAATGAAAACCCCAGTAAAGAATATAGCGCATCGTGTTAATGCGTATGTCTCTAGTGTCATAACGTAGCTAGGAAGGGGTTTGAATCCTGGTGTGTATCTGATGATATCAGCATCCTACAAATATAGCAGTGGAAATGAAAACCCCAGTAAAGCATCTGCAATTGCTGAGTGTGTGTGACACTGTTGGTCAATGCAGTGTGGGTTTTGCTTTTACTATGGTATGACATATCAGGATAAAAACAGTATGTGCATTGCCCACATCAGGTATCTGTGTGGCAAATGCATATATGTACATGTGACCTCAATTGGTACATAGGTGTGAAGCCTGCATACTACATGAATACATTTGTTACCTTTGACAGATTGTGCCGCTGCTTCTCAGATCGTAGGTCACATATGTATGTATGTGACAAGGTCGGCCACTGTAGTGATCTGTGGCCAAAGTCATCTGTGTCACACACACCCATGACAGTTTCTATAGACTAGTGTGAGTGAGGGTACATGCCTGGGGTATATGTCAGACATGTTCATACACAACAAAGTCTGGCAATAATGGACAGTCATTATAGGTGTACAACAGCCTTGTGGATATGCATACAGGCCCTTTATTGCTTATGTGATACACCGAGGGACTTCAGAATACCTTTGGATATGTGGATACCAAAGGACAGATGACATAACACTTTGCTGTAAGTACACATCGGTACCCGACATACATGTTGGGGGCTACCACCTATGTGGTACTGTCGGGATACTATGTATAGTAAATGTGGATGACTATGCTATAGTTGGCTTAGAGCTATGCAGCATGGGTTGGACAACAGGTATCTGTCTGTATGATACCCTTGTGTAGGATATGTGTCCCATCTGGAGAATGCATTGTAGGCCACTGCATGCATTTCCAGATGTGGATGGACATATCCCTAGTGTATTTGCATGTACCTAAGAGGGCTATATGCCAAACAGGTGTGGTCCCAGGAACAGGTGGTGGTCAGTACCACTGGTTACTGTTATAGTATAGTACCAGAAGGATCCAACTGTTACTGAGTTCCCTACATCTGTGTGCCAGTTGTCATGACATCATCTAATGATTGGTTATAGTCAGGCTGTTGAGGTT
Organism: Protopterus annectens; assembly: GCF_019279795.1. Classification (NCBI taxonomy): domain Eukaryota; kingdom Metazoa; phylum Chordata; order Ceratodontiformes; family Protopteridae; genus Protopterus; species Protopterus annectens. Next base: position 317,639,899 of record NC_056737.1, on the reverse strand, counting down.
GTGTATACTACCAGAATGCAAAACATTGACAGATAGTAACAGTATTACCCACAGCATAGTGTCAAACCATGTCATACACACATGTGTACCCATGTTAGAACATATCTGTAGTAGAATGCATACTGGCCACCGAGTTATACTATGAGATGTTAACACTGTGTAATACAGGGTATGTCACATGTCCCATGTGTCCACTATGCACGTACATGCAGACAGTGCACCCCCACCATGTTCACAGATGTACACCTGCAAATCTGTACTGCACATATCACACACATACTGTCCACTCACTAACACATGCTGCCAACACTACACACTTCAGCCAAGTGGCACATGGGCGGACAATACATACTCAGACTTAACACTGGTGTAAACAATACTACATTGACAATCATAGCTTTGATGCATCATGCCTGCTCAGATATACCTACAAGGATATCATTACACTTTCCTGTTGACAACATGCTAACATTGCTACACTGCTATAATGTCACCCTGTGCATCAGCACCATGTTAGCCTGTTCCTGCATCAATGTTACAGATGACAGGAGGTGGCACAGGTTTCATCATATGCACAGGGTGTGTTGTTGGTTTGCCAGAGCTCGACATTGATCCATCCAGTCGACATGTATGTGTGTGTGTGTGTGTGTGTGTGTGTGTGTGTGTGTGTGTGTGTGTGTGTGTGTGTGTGTGTGTGAGGGACAACAGTACAGCATGGGCCAATGTTGATGTAATGTGTGTGTGTATGTGTGAGCCCTAGGTGTTTGGTATATGTGTGTGTGTTTGCATGCACACAGCTCCACCATGTGGCTGCCATATACGGGAGGTTGTGGGACAGCCACAGACTGCACCTGCCAGGCTGTACAGATCATTGTCTCTGGGCACGGACACAGTACTTGTGCCTGGCAGAGGTGCTACGGGCAGTATTGGGTACCAAGCCTGACTGGGTACTATCATCAGAGGCAGAGGTATGTCGACTGGATCCATGTTCCTGCTGGGACTGGCCAGAGCCACGTGCATGTGGTCTACTAGGATGGTCAATCGACAGGCCAGCCCCAGCATTGCTGGGGCTGGTACTGCCACTAGGGGAGTGGCTGTGATCTGTGGGTTGTCCGCGATGACTGCCAGCCATTGATGTTGCTGGCATACGTCCGCGTTGACATCTCAACCATCCCGCATGGTCCTGTCTCATGGAAAACACATTGTGGAGGGCATCTAATGTCTCCCCCCAAAGTCTATCAATGACTTCTGTGTAATTACGGATGGCACCGACAAGGTCACGGATACTGTCATTGATAGCGGTGTTATGGGTCCTCTGCGCCCTTAGTTCCTGTCTGGTGTACCGTTCCATACGTGCCTGTGCCTGAATTACAGCCCAGAACATACCAGAGGTTGTAAGACCTGTGGGGGCACATCTGCCAGGGGCATTATGACCAGCGGTCCTCCCATGAGAACCCCTGGACATCCGCCTATGTGGTACCGTTCCAGGAATCTGGGTATGGCTGCTGTGAGGGGATGCGTGTGCCATGGATACCACACTATCCTGGTCAACGGCAACTGTATGCTGTCCCTCGGCTAAGGCCATTGGTGATGAGGGCTGTATTGCAGTATGAGTGTGCACATAGATGGGGTGGAAAGCTGTGTACTGTCAATTGGCGGACCAATGACAGACTCTGTCAAACCTGCCTGTGCCACAATACATGTATCATCATCTCCAATATTTGTGGCAGTGACTTCAGGTTTCCTGCTGCATTTAGCCAACCCAATCTCAGCACCTGTGACAGGAAGACAGGAAACACACTTTACAATCTGTACATGATGTTATCACACATGCACACATGCACGCATGAACACATGAACACATGCACACATGCACACATCCACACATGCACACATGCACACATGAACACATGAACACATGCACACATGAACACATGAACACATGCACACATGCACACATGAACACATGCACAAATGCACACATGCACACATGAACACATGAACACATGCACACATGAACACATGAACACATGCACACATGCACACAAATACAGCAGACACACACACACACACCAGCAATCCAAAACATACTCAATAGTGGTTGAAGGTGGGTGACAGTATCACAAGGCAAACAGTCACCTCACATGTGTCAGCATGCAGAATATGTGTTGCTCAAGAACATGCAGTGTGAGTGTAGACAGCCCTTGTTAATAACAGTATACATGGCTTTGATGCATGTGTGTAGTTGTTCAGTGATTGGCTTCACCCTGGAACACAATGTGTACAATGACACAACATTGCTGTGCAAGTATTATAAGCTCTGCAATGTCCTGTGCACCATCACTCACAGGTATACATACCATGGCTGAATGTGTTATCTGTGTGTCACATAGATTTCCATGTCTGATTACAGTGTCTGTGTCTGTAGCAGATAATTGTGGACACAGGTGTAGCACATGCATGTTATGTACACACACGGGATGAGTGGTGTATGTATATGTGATGGAATACCAATGCTCGACATGGCCATTGTATAGTGATTATGGTGAGTGTGGGGCATATTGCAGACATGCCAGTGCCAGCCATGACATGGCATGCTACATGACTGCAACATTAAACATCACACATACCCAATGTGTGTCATGTGACCTAATACACCCAATAGCATTCCAGGACATATATGTGTCACTTTGTACAGATGGCAACTGCTACGCATATTGTGTATAGCATGTGTTAAAAACACACACAACATGCTATGCATATTGTGTATAGGTGCATATGTTTGCACACACACAACATTGAGGTGCAAAGGAATGACTACTATGTGTAATACTGTGGCCACTGTAACTGGATGGGGTGTAATACCATGAGCCATCATCATCATGCATCATGTGGTCACTCAAGGCTACTTATGTGTGCCAGACCACTGCCTAGCATGCTGTACCTGAACTGCAGTGCCATGGCTACATTCACAATTACACATCCACTTTGTACATGGGTGTGTGAGGTGCCCAATAGGGATCATTGCCTAACATGACTGTGTTATATGTTGAAGAGTGTTCACAGCCCCATGCTAGGCCTCTGCCCCTCAGGTATATTATGTGTGCTGTGTGGCTGACATGTGGGATACTGAAGTGTGACCTTACAGCGGGTGTCTGGTTACGCCATGTGTAGCATGTTGAGGTGTACTGCGTATGACAAACGTGTTATGTTGTGTACATGTGTATCAACTATGCCTATCCAATTTGCAGTACTGTGTTGCCACAGTTGTGTCTGATGCTCTGTGTATTGCATGTGATTGAGGCAGCTACTGACATTACTGAGATGTGCAATGTCTCACAGCAAAAATGCACAGCATGCATTATGCGTAGGTGTGTTACATGTACATGGCCTACACCTCACCTATGACATGCACATTTCATTACCAATATTAAAGTTATAACACACTCACCAGCATGGATCATCTGCCCTGCTGTCACACCAGAGGGACCTACAAGAATATGAGACAGTTTGTCAGTGGCCACAACTGTGGCATCGCTACTGTGAGTTTGCTAAACTACAGTAGAACAACAGTCGACAGTCACAGGTGTACAGATTATATTCCAAATATCAGTATTGCACAACACTAGGTAGCACAACTGCTAAACACACAGTACACATCTCACATATGCATAACCTAACAATCCAGGTAAAAGTAGTCTACAGATAGGGCATGTTACCTGCACGCTCCATGTCAACATGCTGGGTGACTCCGGCCTCCATGAAGACACATGTGTGTTGCAGTTGCTGTTGTTGGCCAGGAGCCACCATGCTTAGGAGCAGCTCCTCCACTCTGGTGAGGGGGGAGGATGAATGGCCACCCCACCACCTGTGGCAAGCTGTTGTCTATGGATATCAGACGCACTCCGCTGGACATGTCTAATTAAATCACTGCAGTGATGGCATAATCACTGCAGTGATGGCATACCTGCTCATATGTCTGGTTATGCATGCCTATGTCATTTACCTGATGAACAAGATCTTGCCACAGTGCAGTCCGCTCATGCTGGTGCTGGATGGTTCTGGAAAACAGCAGGAAGTAGTGCTGCACCAGGCTGTGGTGGATTTCCTGTTCCTCTGCTGCTGTGTAACAGGGATTACATTGGTGGGCCATCACCCTGAAAGAGAAATGAACAATATGTGAGCGAGTCATGTGGCACACTATACACTCTTAAGTACAGATATCACTTAACTGCCATATATAGCATCCGTTTGTCTGTCAGAGGATACACATGTTCAATACCACATATTGGTGCTCAGACCACAACTGACTGACAGTGCCTGGCACACTCTATATATCAAACCATTATACACCAGTACCCAGCACACTGTTTGTGAGACAATGCACAACCTTGCCACAGGGGTATATATCAAGCTAATGCATGAGGAAAGATGTCATCCATTGCAATGAATGTAAAGTACAGTTACAGTATTACCAGTAAACCACCCTAGTCATTGATGCCATACCCCTGCCTAACATATGTGCACAGTTGTTAATATAGGTGGCATACTGCTGTAACAGAGTATACATGTTGCTAGATACACATGTATACCCTGTAACACACATATGATTGCAGGCATGGTACAGGCATAATTACTCACATATCAGACATACATACAACACACAAATGTATGCAAACCCAGATGAGCTTTACCTGTGTACCATGCAGTACTGTGTGCCACTACTTACAAAACCTTATGCCTGAGGTATGTCATCTGTGCAGACTACAGGAAACACACAAGACAGTGTTTCCAAGCAATGTGAACATACACCATATTGTGCTGTTTAGGCCTCCAGCTTCAGGTAGCACTACAGTTCATATGGGAGTTGGATTCACCAGCAGTACCACTTACTAAGCATACATGTATTGCTTTAGCCTACAATGGGACACCACAGTCATCAACAAGGAACTACATCACAATGTATGCAATCCTACTATGTCTGCCTAGCAATAACATACACATCTTTTGCTGGCCTCACAGCTAGGACACAAACTACCATGACAGAAACAAATTCACACTAAGCTATCACACCTTTACAGACCTTGCACACATTCACTGTCACACTCATTCAACCTCACATAGCAGGTATTGCAATGAGTACATGTGTGTGTGCATTGTGTCATAGGTAAAATGTCGCTATTGGCCCTAGGGCCTAGAGCAGCCTAGCCATATGCTACCCTGACCTTTGACACACATGTAGACACATTTGATTTCACTTGCCCTGTCAACCAGAACCACAGAGGTGATTCCCGAGGTGTATCACCTATTCCCCAAACAATCATGGTTGCAACTGCTTAGAGCTTGTTA
>NC_056737.1:317617848-317634050 GCF_019279795.1 Protopterus annectens | reverse complement strand
TGTTTTGGAAAACTGGCCCCCGGGGGGGGATACTATGTATAGTAAATGTGGATGACTATGCTATAGTTGGCTTAGAGCTATGCAGCATGGGTTGGACAACAGGTATCTGTCTGTATGATACCCTTGTGTAGGATATGTGTCCCATCCGGAGAATGCATTGTAGGCCACTGCATGCATTTCCAGATGTGGATGGACATATCCCTAGTGTGTTTGCATGTACTTAAGAGGGCTATATGCCAAACAGGTGTGGTCCCAGGAACGGGTGGTGGTCAGTACCACTGGTTACTGTTATAGTATAGTACCAGAAGGATCCAACTGTTACTGAGTTCCCTACATCTGTGTGTCAGTTGTCAGGACATCATCTAATGATCAGTATGGAGAACATCGATGTCTGTGCTGTAACTGAAACCTGGTTCAAGGCTCCTGAGAGCACCCCGGCACTATTAGGTTTTACCTCATATCATGCGTTCCGGCCCCAAAACCCGGACCACACCACAAAAGGAGGGGGTGTATCCATATTCATAAAGGATACCCACACCTCCAGGTTGGTGGCAACGCCTGCAACTTGAAACCATCCAGGTGCAACTAACCATAGGCAAAACTGCTCTACAAATTGTAGCATGCTACAGGCCACCCTCTCAAACTCAGCCTTCCTGAAGACACTGGAGGGTATAAATGTATCTCCAAACACCATCATATTGGGTGACTTCAACTACCCGAATATAGACTGGGAACATTACTCAAGCCCTAACTTTCTAGCCCAACGGTTCCTGGAGTTCATAAATTCAAATGCCATGGAACAGCTAGTCACTGTTCCACGAGAGGAGAAAATATAATAGATCTCATTGTCACAAACATGGGGACAAAATGCTCCACACCGGAAGTATATCCCTCATTGGTGAGATCTGATCATAAACTAATCTCACTGGAAATCCACATCCCGCCCCCACCCCAAACAAAAAAGACCATAGTGAAGAACTTCCCTAAAGCAAACTTTACACTACTCAACACTGCTGTGGTATCCTTCAACGCCCCTGCGCCAGTGGAAACCACAACCCAAGCTGCGGAAGCCCTTACAAATGCCTTCTATGAACACGTCCAGGACTGCGTGGATCAGGCAATCCCAAATAAAACCAAGACTCTTTCCACAAGGGCAAACGCAAGCGTCCAGTCTGGTGGACCCCAGCCATTAACAAACTTTACAATAAGGAGAAAGCTATTATATGATAGAACAAAATCCATAAAGGAAGTCAACCCTGATCATTATTAGTAAAAATACGAGCACTCATAAAATCAACTAAGGCCAATTTTGAGAGAAAATTGCCATGGATTCAAAGGACAATCATAAGGCCTTTTCAGCTATGTTAGGAACCTGGGTGGAAACTCCCAGATATGCTCAGAATTAGTCCAAAATGATACAAAATCACTGAACCCACAGACATTGCCAACATACTGGCAGACAGGTTCAGTGCAAACTTCACCCTCTCCCCTAAAGGAGAGATAACTATCCCAGCTGAGTGTAGCCTCCCGGACATCTCAAATGCGCAGGTGAAAGCTGCTCTCTCTAAAGCTAAAAACACAGCATCAATGGGACGGATGGTGTCCCCAGCTGTGTGCTACACGAGCTAAATGAGGAATTAAACCCGCACATAAGGCAGCTGTTTAATCTCAGCCTTACCACAGGATACGTGCCCAAGGAGTGGCGTCACGGCAACTGTTGTCCCACTCCACAAAGGCGCCTCTCACGGACCCTGGTAATTACCTCATAAGCTTAACAAGTCTAGTCTGCAAAGCTATGGAGAGGATCATAATGGAGCTCATAAACAAAGATATAGGGGACTTGCAGACATTGGACCCGACCCAGTTTAACTTTGTCAAGGGAAGATCATGCCTTTTGAACTTGGTCGACTTCTTGAAACAGTCACCAAGGCCATTGATGAGGAAAGGCAGTCCATACAGCCTACCTTGACCTTGCAAGGCTTTCGACACAATACCCCACTCGGGTATTGTAGAAAAACTTACCAGCTTAAATGTAAACCCATATGTCACAAGATGGGTTGCAAACTGGCTTAAGGACAGAACCCACAGGGTTAGAGTTGCTGGCGTTGTCAGACTCCAAGCCGGTCACAAGTGGTGTCCCACAGGGCTCGGTCCTTGGCCCCTATTGTTTGGCATCTACTTCTCAGAAGTACAGGCCAACATAGGAGGACTTTGGCTGACAAAGTTTGCAGATGACTGCAAACTGGGCGCCATAGTGGAAAGATGCATCGAACACGGATATCCTTCAGAAGGACTCACAGAAACAGATAGCTGGTGCCAGAGCCATGGCCTGAAGTTAAATGCCAAAAATGTATAGTCATACCCTTCGGAAAAACAAGGTAACCCTGCTACCATATAAGTGGCAATCCACTAAGCACAGAAGAGGTTATCAGGGACCTGGGGACCCAGGTTGACAGTGGCCTTTCTTTTGACACTCACATTGCTAAAGTGGTTAGAAAGACCTTCTACATTGCCCACCTGATCATGAAGGGATTCACATCCAGATCTAGTGAGGTTATTGTCCCCTGTACTCTTCACTTATCAGACCAATGATCGAGTACAATGCCCCATTCGGGATGTATCTCACCCGACATCTGCAGCAATTGGAGAGACCCCAAAAGTTCCTCACCAAAAGGATAAAGGGACTCCAAAATCTGTCATATGCTGCCAGATTGAAGAAACTCCAGCTCTATTCAGTCGCATACCGTCTGCTCAGAGGTGACATGTGCCTGACATACAAGGCCATGTCCAACCCGGAATTAATGGACATGCTCCACCTCATAAATCCAAATCCACCAAAACCACTAGAGCAAGTGACTTAAACCTTAGCACGGATATAAATAGGACGTGCTGGAGGGATAGATTTATCACTCAGAGACTCCCTATGCTGTGGAATAAAATCCCGGTCCATGTGAGGCAGAGCACCTCACTGACTCTGTTCAAGAGAAATCTAGACCTGTGGATGGGAGATCGTAGGTTTACCCCGGGAATCATCTCTGTGTCACTGCTGGACAGAGGCACAACAAACTAATGGGCACAGTATTTTTTCATATAAAGGGTGGCGTAAGCCACAAAAATTTGGGCTAGGCTTATAAATGCCTTAGGGCAGATAGCCTAGTATAAACCTATGAACCTATGAACCTATGAACCTATGATTGGTTATAGTCAGGCTGTTGAGGTTGTGTATACTACCAGAATGCAAAACATTGACAGATAGTAACAGTATTACCCACAGCATAGTGTCAAACCATGTCATACACACATGTGTACCCATGTTAGAACATATCTGTAGTAGAATGCATACTGGCCACCGAGTTATACTATGAGATGTTAACACTGTGTAATACAGGGTATGTCACACGTCCCATGTGTCCACTATGCACGTACATGCAGACAGTGCACCCCCACCATATTCATAGATGTACACCTGCAAATCTGTACTGCACATATCACACACATATTGTCCATTCACTAACACATGCTGCCAACACTACACACTTAAGCCAAGTGGCACATGGGCGGACAATACATACTCAGACTTAACACTGGTGTAAACAATACTACATTGACAATCATAGCTTTGATGCATCATGCCTGCTCAGATATACCTACAAGGATATCATTACACTTTCCTGTTGACAACATGCTAACATTGCTACACTGCTATAATGTCACCCTGTGCATCAGCACCATGTTAGCCTGTTCCTGCATCAATGTTACAGATGACAGGAGGTGGCACAGGTTTCATCATATGTACAGGGTGTGTTGTTGGTTTGCCAGAGCCCGACATTGATCCATCCAGTCGACATGTATGTGTGTGTGTGTGTGTGTGTGTGTGTGTGTGTGTGTGTGTGTGTGTGTGTGTGTGTGTGTGTGTGTGTGTGTGTGTGTGTGTGTGTGAGGGACAACAGTACAGCATGGGCCAATGTTGATGTAATGTGTGTGTGTATGTGTGAGCCCTAGGTGTGTGTGTTTGCATGCACACAGCTCCACCATGTGGCTGCCATATACGGGAGGTTGTGGGACAGCCACAGACTGCACCTGCCAGGCTGTACAGATTATTGTCTCTGGGCACGGACACAGTACTTGTGCCTGGCAGAGATGCTACGGACAGTATCGGGTACCAAGCCTGACTGGGTACTATCATCAGAGGCAGAGGTATGTCGACTGGATCCATGTTCCTGCTGGGACTGGCCAGAGCCACGTGCATGTGGTCTACTAGGATGGTCAATTGACAGGCCAGCACCAGCATTGCTGGGGCTGGTACTGCCACTAGGGGAGTGGCTGTGATCTGTGGGTTGTCCGCGATGACTGCCAGCCATTGATGTTGCTGGCATACGTCCGCGTTGACGTCTCAACCATCCCGCATGGTCCTGTCTCATGGAAAACACATTGTGGAGGGCATCAAATGTCTCCCTCCAAAGTCTATCAATGACCTAAACCCACTTCCCCCGGAGTCCTTTGAAAGTCTCTTTATCTACTACTTCTAGTATGTCGAGGGATCAGTTGCTAGTGTCCTCTCCAGCTCAACTGGTGAACCTGGGAATATTGAGGCAATGTTTCAACTGCCTCATGTACACAGACAATCCTCTCCTTCTCCCACAAAACACAAATACATGCGAGAGATGCAACTATACGGCCAAACTGGAGGCTGAGCTCTCTCAACATAGGACTGGCAAGACCAGACAGGAGGAGAAGGTAACCACACACAATACATACCCAGTCACACATGGTACCATCACAACTTCAAATCATACACATACTCACACAAAGACATACTCGGAGGCTCTGATCAAAAATTTACCAAAACAGCAGAGGCCACCAAAGCAGACACCCAAACAACTACCACCTCACGACCCAACACATGCAACACATAGACCACACAGTCAGAGTGTCAAACAGTCACAGCCCTTAAGGCCAAACAAAATGCCAGACACACTTGTCATTGGTGATTCCATAGTCAGACACACTGGCGTCCGCTCACCAGACTGAGTAAAGAGAAGGTCACAGTAAGCTGCCTGTCAGGCGCTAGAATCCGCCACATAACGCAAGCACTCAGGTCTCTCAACAGCAGGTACAAGTATGACTCAGTCATTGTCACCGCTGGTGTCAGCGACCTGAGCGTACCTCCTTGGACTACATGAAAGGGACATCGAGGGCTCTCTGATTATGTAGCCCAGGCAGGTATGACCCTGACCTTGAGCAGTATCCTACCTTCACCTAGAATGATGCCACAATACAGTGATAAGATGATCAGCTTTAATAATTGGCTTAAATTCTGGTGTCATTCAAAGGGGATCAATGTCTGTCTGCCTGGGATGACATGCTGGACAAGCCACGCTGCTTATGAGCGGCTTGCACCTGTCACCCTGGGCTTCCGGATATTGGCAAAGGCTCTTGCCACCCCATAGTGCCTTTTTAGGCAAGGCTCAAATTCTAAACCTACCACCCTAGAACACCAAAAGGAAAAAAACTAAGGGTAATGCTGCTCAATGCCAGAAGTCTCAATCTCAAGATGCACGCTTTTCGAGGCCCTTCTCAATATGGAGAACATCGATGTCTGTGCTGTGACAGAAACCTGGTTCAAGGCTCCTGAGAGCACCCCAGCACTAACAGGTTTCACCTCATATCATGCGTTCCGGCCCCAAAATCGGACAACACCAAGAAAGGAGGGGGTGTCCATATTCATAAGGACACCCACACCTCAAGGTTGGCAACGCATGATGCATCGGAGACCATCCAGGTGCAATTAACCATAGGCAAGACTGCTCTGCAATTTGTAGCATGTTACAGGCCACCCTCTCAAACTCAGGAACCTCACATGGCCTTCCTGAAAACATTGGAGGGATAAATGTATCTCAAACACCATCATACTAGGTGAGTTTAACTACCCTAATATAGACTGGGAACACTACTCAAGCCCGAACACTCTAACCCAAAGATTCCTGGGTTCATAAACTCAAATGCCATGGAACAACTAGTCACCATCCCACAAGAGGAGAAAACATACTTGATCTCATCATCACGAACATGGGATCAAAATGTTCAACTTACCGAAGTATACCCCTCACTGGTGAGATCAGATCATAAACTAATCTCGCTGGAGGTCCTCATCCCGCCCCACCTGAAACAAAAAAGACCACAGTGAAAAACTTCTCAAAAGCCGATTTCACACTTCTAAAACTAGTGTGGTCTCCTTTAAGGCCCCTGAGCCAGTGGTAAACATTACTCAAACCGCTGAATCACTTACAAATGCCTTCTACCAGCACCTACAGGACTGCATGGATCAGGCAATCCCAAACAAAACTAAGACTCTCTGTACCAAAGGCAAGCGTCCAGTCTGGTGGACCCCAGCCATAAACAAGCTCTACAACAAAAGGAGGAAGCTACTACAAGATGAGAGCAAAATCCTTGAAAGGTAAGACACCTTTGATCATTATAAGTAAAAAACTAAGAGCTCTCATAAAATCATCCAAGGCAAATTTTGAGAGAAAAATCGCCAAGGACTCTAAAGAGAATCATAAGGCCTTCTTTAGCTATGTTAGAAACCTAGGAGGAAACTCCCAGATATGCTCAGAATTAGTTCAAAATGATGTGAAAATTACTGAACCTACACACATTGCCAACATACTGGCTGACAGGTTCAGTGCAAACTTCTCCCCTCCCCCCAAAAGAGAGATATCTATTCAGAGGATTGTAGCCCCAAACATCTCCAACGCCCAGGTGAGAACTGCCCTCACTAAGGCAAAAAACACAGCATCCATGGGACCAGATGGTGTCCCCGGCTGTGTGCTTCATGAACTCAATGAGGAATTAAACCCACAGTTAGGACAGCTGTTTAATCTTAGCCTCACCTCAGGATCGTACCCAAGGAGTGGCGCACGGCGACTGTGGTCCCACTTCATAAGGCGGTGCCTCCACAGACCCTGGAAATTACGCCCCATTAGCTTGACAAGCCTTATCTGCAAAGCCATGGAGAGGATCATAATGGAACTCATAAATAAAGACATAGGGAACTTGCAGACTTTGGATCCAACTCAGTTTGGCTTTGTCAAAGGCAGATCCTGCCTCTTAAACTTGGTTGACTTTTTGAGACAGTCACCAAGGCCATTGATGAGGAAAGGCAGTCCATACAGCCTACCTCGACCTGGCAAAGGCATTCGACACAATACCCCACTCAGGTATCATCGAAAAACTCATCAGCTTGAATGTAAACCCATACATCACAAGATGGGTTGCAAACTGGCTAAGTGACAGAACCCACAGGGTCAGAGTTGCTGGAGCCATGTCAGACTCAAAGCCTGTCACAAGTGGTGTCCCACAGGGCTCAGTCCTGGGTCCACTCTTGTTCGGCATCTACTTTTCTGAAGTACAAGCAAACACAGGAGGGTTATGGCTGACAAAGTTTGCAGATGACTGCAAACTGGGCGCCATAGTCGAAAACACATCTGACACAGATATCCTCCAGAAGGGCCTCACAGAAATGGATAACTGGTGCCAGAGCCATGGCCTGAAGTTAAGCCAAAAATGCATAGTCATACCCTTTGGGAAAAACAAGGCTACCCCTAGCTACCATATAGGTGGCAATCCACTGAGCACAGAAAAGTCATCAGAGATCTGGGGACCCAGGTTGACAGTAGCCTTTCGTTTGACACTCATGTTGCTAAAGTAGTTAGGAAAACCTTCTATATCACCCACCTGATCATGAAGGGATTCACATCTAGATCAAGGGAGGTCATCGTCCCCTGTACTCATCACTTATTAGACCTATGATTGAGTACAATGCCCGTTCGAATGTATCTGACCAGACACCTGCTGCAGCTTGAAAGGCCCCAAAAGTTCCTCACCAAAAGGATAAAGGGTCTCAAAAATATGTCTTATGCTGCCCGACTGAAAGAACTCCAGCTCTATTCAGTCTCATACCGCTTGCTCAGAGGTGACCTGTGCCTGACATATAAGGCCATGTCAAACCCAGATTTGATGAATATGCTTCACCTCAAAAATCTAGATCCTCAGAACCACAAGGCGGGAGACTTAAACCTTGACACGGTTATAAATAGAAGCGTGCTGGAGGACAGATTCATCACCCAGAGACTCCCTATGCTGTGGAACAAAATCCCGGTACATGTGAGGCAGAGCACCTCTCTGGTCTTGTTCAAGAGGAATCTTGACCAATGGATGGGAGATTGCAGATATACCCCAGGGATTACTTCAGCGTCACTGCTTGACAGAGGCACAGCAAAATGATAGGCATAGTTTTTATTCAAACTAAAGGGGTGGCGAAAGCCACATAACTATGGGCTAGGCTTATAAATGCCCTTGGGCAGATAGCCTAGTATGAACCTATGAACCTATGAACCTATGAACCGGCAAGGTCACAGATACTGTCATTGATAGCGGTGTTATGGGTCCTCTGCGCCCTTAGTCCCTGTCTGGTGTACCGTTCCATACGTGCCTGTGCCTGAATTACAGCCCAAAACATACCTGAGGTTGTAAGACCTGTGGGGGCACATCTGCCAGGGGCATTATGACCAGCAGTGCTCCCACGAGAACCCCTGGACATCTGCATATGTGGTACCGTTCCAGGAATGTGGGTATGGCTGCTGTGAGGGGATGCATGTGCCATGGATACCACACTATCCTGGTCAATGCCAACTGTATGCTGTCCCTTGGCTAAGGCCATTGGTGATGAGGGATGTATTGGCAGTATGAGTGTGCACATAGATGGGGTGGAAAGCTGTGTACTGTTGATTGCCGGACCAACGACAGACCCTGTCAAACCTGCCTGTGCCACAATACGTGTATCATCATCTCCACTATTTGTGGCAGTGACTTCAGGTTTCCTGCTGCATTTAGCCAACCCAATCTCAGCACCTGTGACAGGAAGACAGGAAACACACTTTACAATCTGTACATGATGTTATCACACATGCACACATGCACACATGAACACATGCACACATGCACACATGCACACATGAACACATGAACACATGCACACATGCACACATGCACACATGAACACATGAACACATGAACACATGCACACATGAACACATACACAAATGCACACATGAACACATGCACACATGAACACATGAACACATGCACACATGCACACAAATACACTCCTCACTACAGCAGATAAATATACACACACACACACACACACACACACACCAGCAATCCAAAACATACTCAGTAGTGGTTGAAGGTGGGTGACAGTATCACAAGGCAAACAGTCACCTCACACGTGTCAGCATGCAGAATATGTGTTGCTCAAGAACATGCAGTGCAAGTGTAGACAGCCCTTGTTAATAACAGTATACATGGCTTTGATGCATGTGTGTAGTTGTTCAGTGATTGGCTTCACCCTGGACCACAATGTGTACAATGACACAACATTGCTGTGCAAGTATTATAAGCTCTGCAATGTCCTGTGCACTATCACTCACAGGTATACATACCATTGCTGAATGTGTTATCTGTGTGTCACATAGATTTCCATGTCTGATTACAGTGTCTGTGTCTGTAGCAGATAATTGTGGACACAGGTGTAGGACATGCATGCTATATACACACACAGGATGAGTGGTGCATGTATACGTGATGGAATACCAATGCCCGACGTGGCCATTGTACAGTGGTTATGGTGAGTGTGGGACATATTGCAGACATGCCAGTGCCAGCCATGACATGGCATGCTACATGACTGCAACATTAAACATCACACATACCCAATGTGTGTCATGTGACCTATACACCCAATAGCATTCCAGGACATATATGTGTCACTTTGTACAGATGGCGACTGCTATGCATATTGTGTATAGTTGCGTATGTTTGCACACACACAACATGCTATGCATATTGTGTATAGGTGCATATGTTTGCACACACAACATTGAGGTGCAAAGCAATGACTACTATGTGTAATACTGTGGTCACTGTAACTGGATGGGGTGTAATACCATGAGCCATCATCATCATGCATCATGTGGTCACTCAAGGCTACTTATGTGTGCCAGACCACTGCCTAGCATGCTGTACCTGAACTGCAGTGCCATGGCTACTTTCACAATTGTGTGTGAGGTGCCCAATAGGGAGCATTGCCTAACATGACTGTGTTATATGTTGAAGAGTGTTCACAGCCTCATGCTAGGCCTCTGCCCCTCAGGTATATTATGTGTGCTGTGTGGCTGACATGTGGGATACTGAAGTGTGACCTTACAGCGGGTGTCTGGTTACGCCATGTGTAGCATGTTGAGGTGTACTGCGTATGACAAACGTGTTATGTTGTGTACATGTGTATCAACTAGGCCTATCCAATTTGCAGTACGGTGTTGCCACAATTGTGTCTGATGCTCTGTGTATTGCATGTGATTGAGGCAGCTACTGACATTACTGAGATGTGCAACGTCTCACAGCAAAAATGCACAGCATGCATTATGCGTAGGTGTGTTACGTGTACATGGCCTACACCTCAACTATGACATGCACATTTCATTACCAATATTAAAGTTATAACACATTCACCAGCATGGATCATCTGCCCTGCTGTCACACCAGAGGGACCTACAAGAATATGAGACAGTTTGTCAGTGGCCACAACTGTGGCATTGCTACTGTGAGTTTGCTAAACTACAGTAGAACAACAGTCGACAGTCACAGGTGTACAGATAATATTCCAAATATCAGTATTGCACAACACTAGGCAGCACAACTGCTAAACACAAAGTACACATCTCACATATGCATAATCTAACAATACAGGTAACAGTAGTCTACAGATAGGGCATGTTACCTGCATGCTCCATGTCAACATGCTGGGTGGCTCCGGCCTCCATGACGACACATGTCTGTTGCAGTTGCTGTTGTTGGCCAGGAGCCACCATGCTTAGGAGCAGCTCCTCCACTCTGGTGAGGGGGGATGAATGGCCACCCCACCACCTGTGGCAAGCTGTTGTCTATGGATATCAGATGCACGCTGCTGGACATGTCTAATTAAATCACTGTAGTGATGGCATAATCACTGCAGTGATGGCATACCTGCTCATATGTCCGGTTATGCATGCCTATGTCATTTACCTGATGAACAAGATCTTGCCACAGTGCAGTCCGCTCATGCTGGTGCTGGCTGGTTCTGGAAAACAGCAGGGAGTAGTGCTGCACCAGGCTGTGGTGGATTTCCTGTTCCTCTGCTGCTGTGTAACAGGGATTACATTGGTGGGCCATCACCCTGAAAGAGAAATGAACAATATGTGTGAGCGAGTCATGTGGCACACTATACACTCTTAAGTACAGATATCACTTAACTGCCATATATAGCATCCGTTTGTCTGTCAGAGGATACACATGTTCAATACCACATATTGGTGCTCAGACCACAACTGACTGACAGTGCCTGGCACACTCTATATATCAAACCATTATACACCAGTACCTGGCACACTGTTTGTGAGACAATGCACAACCTCGCCACAGGGGTATATATCAAGCTAATGCATGAAGAAAGATGTCATCCATTGCAATGAATGTAAAGTACAGTTACAGTATTACCAGTAAACCACCCTAGTCGTTGATGCCATACCCCCATCTAACATATGTGCACAGTTGTTAATATAGGTGGCATACTGCTGTAACAGAGTATACATGTTGCTTGATACACATGTATACCCTGTAACACACATATGATTGCGGGCATGGTACAGGCATAATTACTCACATATCAGACATACATACAACACACAAATGTATGCCAACCCAGATGAGCTTTACCTGTGTACCATACAGTACTGTGTGCCACTACTTACAAAACCTTATGCCTGAGGTATGTCATCTGTGCAGATTACAGGAAACACACAAGACAGTGTTTCCAAGCAATGTGAACATACACCATATTGTGCTGTTTAGGCCTCCATCTTCAGGTAGTACTACAGTTCATATGGGAGTTGGATTCACCAGCAGTACCACTCACTAAGCATACATGTATTGCTTTAGCCTACAATGGGATACCACTGTCGTCAACAAGGAACTATATCACAATGTATGCAATCCTACTATGTCTGCCTAGCAATAACATACACATCTTTTGCTGGCCTCACAGCTAGGACACAAACTACCATGACAGAAACAAATTCACACTAAGCTATCACACCTTTACAGACCTTGCACACATTCACTGTCACACTCATTCAACCTCACATAGCAGGTATTGCACTGAGTACATGTGTGTGTGCATTGTGTCATAGGTAGGTAATATGCTATTGGCCCTAGGGCCTAGAGCAGCCTAGCCATATGCTACCCTGACCTTTGACACACATGTAATTTGATTTCACTTGCCCCTGTCAACCAGAACCACAGAGGTGATTCCCGGGGTGTATTACCTATCTCCCAAACAATCATCAGTGGTATTTATGACAACTGCTAATGAGGAGCCTTGTTTGCTATTGATAGGTGGTTTATTCCAGAGTATAGCATATCTCTGTGATAGGAACCTACCCTTCCAGCATGTGCTGTTTAGTGAGCTGATGAGGTTTAGTGCCCTAGAGAGTGTAGCCCGGAGGGATTTTGATACATTGACATGGTGGTTGTCCAACAGCTATGGGTGTGACATACCTCTGTATGTCCGGCAGAGGTCACCTCTGGGTGGGCGGTATGCAACACAGTTTAGCTGTGGTTTTGTGAGTCAGTCTGCATAGGGCATCTGTTTGAGGCCAGTATTAATCTTTGTGAGGTATGTCTGTGGCCTTTCCACTTGCTGTAGTTGTTATGTGAGGTACATACCACATGGGGCATTGTGATGAATATAGGGGAACACTGACCTATATTTCCCTAGATGACACACCTTTTGTGATGACACGTACCACGTAGACAGATTACAAGACTAGTGTGGCACTGTATTTATCAAAGGGGAGGCTACTGTCCACCTGTTTCCCATGTTCCCTTATCACACCTTCAGTGTTAGGTAGACTACCACCTATGTGGTAGTTAATGGGTACAGTGTTTTGGAAAGGAGGGATGGCACTGCAGTATTGACACTGGTCTTCAGTCCATGCCTTGGTCACCAGGCACCTGTTGCAGCACGTATGACCCCGTGTCTCTTTCTCTCTCTCTCTCGACACACACACACACACACACACACACACACACACACATATATATATATATATATATATATATATATATATATATACATACATATATATACACATACATCTAAACACCCATTGCTGTACATATAGATGTATATATAGGCACATATACAGTCCACCTTTCATGGTGGGGATATCAATTATGCGACAGTTGTGAGATATACGGTTATGTAATAATATTGCACAGTGTTGTGCAGAATGCATTTTGGTGTCCTCAGCCCATGTAGCTTTAGCAGGCCTCACTGGCTGTAACACAGCAGATCTGACAAATCAGTCCCACAGCGTTTAACCACCACATGACATATACCAGCACTGCATGCTGTTTTCTATGCCATACACTACAACCTACATAGATATATGCACATAACAACCTTCAACAACATATATATGTTCCCCCTTCACTGACAGTTGCAGTATGTCCCTTGCCCTATGCACATGTGCAGATACATATAGATACATACTGCTGCCACATATGGATGATTCACAGTATGTAGAGTAATCTTCAAAAACATCTACTACGTGCCAGCAAATGCATATGTGTTACATACCTTACCTTTATTTTTCTCTGCTCCGTCTGTTGTTACTGTTTTTTTTTTTTTGGGGGGGGGGGGGTTTCTCTGTCTGTTTCTGGCTCTTTTGTCTGTGTCTCTGTCTCTCTCTCACTCTCTCTATCTCTGTTCCTGCAATGATATCATTGCATGTGTGGACAGCAGGTACAGCCTGGTTTTCTAGGTATCTACAAATGTGCATGTGACGGCCTCTGCACCAATTGGTGCCCACCATTTAGTAATTGCATGCAGCCTGCTGTGTGGTGATTGCAGTACTCACTGTGATTGCAGCCCACTGCTATAAAATGCTAGGTTAGGTAGGCGTAGCCCTTTCAGCTTTCCAAGGTGGGGCCCATGCTTGTTTGCTCTGGACACCGTTGTGTCAGTCAGAATGTTGGTATATGTCTCATATCTGAAGCTAGGCTTATAGCCAGTGATATGCATGTTGTACTCAAACCTGAATGTTGCTGCTTCCAGTACACACTTCTCAGTGTGGAATTTTACTCACATGGGAGTATGTACTTTCTTTTGGAATTGTAGAATTAACTGCCATACAAAAGTAGTTATTGCAATGTATTCCTATGGCATTCCTATTTTCCTTTTACATTCCCTCATTGTAATGCATGATATATTTATTTCAGCACCAAGTTATTGTATATCTGCTGTGGCTTAGTGGTACTTCATGCAGTCTAGTGTGTCCAAGGTCTGGGGTTCGAGACTGACAGAGGTGTTTCATTTTGCTGCTGAGCAGAACAGGGGCCCTGTCATGCAGAGTGACTAAGGCACTTTTAAGCAGTTGTAAGCGGGTTTGCGCGGGTTTGCATGAAGCTTAGCAATACTAAGCTAAGCGCACACATGCACACACTGGTGCAAACCAGCTAACTACTGCTTAAAAGTGCTTACTCCCGCTAACCCCCACACTCATTTCTTTGAAAGAAAAGAAAATGGGGAGATAAGAAAGTGATAAAAAGGGGGCACAAAGAGGGAGAGACAGTAGGGAAACCAGCTCAGAATGTGCAGGATGGGTGTAGAGAAGGTCCATAGCTGTCCATTTCTTTACCAGCAACAGCTGTGCATATGCAATAAATTTGGAGTGAAATTTGAAACCTTCCTCCCCTGAGAGAGGGGTGAGGACAACAAAGTATGTTGTACTACCAATTATAATTATCAGGCACATGCACTGTTTGTGAACTGCTATACTGTAATTATTAAGTTACTCACTTCTGAACAGTTTGTGGTTTGTTTGTGTTGACATTAGCACAGGTTGCTCAAGACAACTGGACATATTTCAGTACTGACTATGCTTACCTACACCCTTGGTTGTGCCTGCATACACAGGTATATAGTACTGTTGGGTAGGGCTGCAGAACTGCAGAGAGCATTATTTATTATCGTGTGATGTTTATCTTGCTGAACATACAGGGTTGCTGTGTACCTGTTAGTCTATCAAGGTAAGTAGTCTGTCTGCGTAGCTCCCACCTGTGGACATATCCAGATGGTAGCCAGAGGTTAGCCTATTATTCTCTGTCTGTGCACCACACCAGTCTTTTCAGCACTGGAACAATGGCATTGTCACAGTTGGTTGCTAGCAGTACATGGCTACATCTTTTGATATTTCTCTGTTGTACTCCTACATAAGGGCATGCTTGTGGAACTCCTTCCTAAGCTATTTGAGAGAGGGGTGAGGACAACAGAGTATGTTGTACTGCCAATTATAATTATCAGCTTACATGTCCAGTGGACATGTGTGAAATGGGCAGCTATGTATGGAGCATAATTTTTTTATGGGAAAAGATTGCCCCTTTTTTTTTTCAGGTGGGAGTGGAATGTGAGGTAGAGGAAGTAGGTATATTTGGGGAGGTAGGTTGGGGAGGTAAACAGACAAGACAAAGAAGACGCATACAGGGGTGGAATATGACACATGGGATGGGTGTACATAATTGACAGGGACAGCGGCCTTTTTGTCCGATTTGGTGAAGTTTCAGCCAGAAACTAGTAGTCCATTGGTCGTTTTGGGCCAATTCCTAGCTCCCTTCAGCCCCCTGCTATAAAACACGCTAAACTGTACTGCTGATCTAACCAGCATATCCTATAACTGAAAAGTTCATCTCTACTTGATTCCCAAGTAGACTATTCTCTATCTGTAAAGCCTAGCACTTACTCCTACAGTACTTGCACCTTGATAAAGCACTCTTATTATAGATAGTACCCCACCAGCCTAAAACCCACTTCCCCCGGAGTCCTTTGAAAGTTCTTTATCTACTACTTCTAGTATGTCGAGGATCAGTTGCTAGTGTCCTCTCCAGCTCAACTGGTGAACCTGGGAATATTGAGGCAATGTTACAATTGCCTCATGTACACAGACAATCCTCTCCTTCTCCCACAAAACACAAATACATGCGAGAGATGCAACTATACGGCCAAACTGGAGGCTGAGCTCTCTCAACATAGGACTGGCAAA